>NW_020537758.1:5224849-5232080 GCF_003426905.1 Ctenocephalides felis | reverse complement strand
AAATTATTGTCACTAATATTATTATGAAAAAATTCATATTTTTATATATACATATATATATATATATATATATAAATCGAATATATTGCGATTTGTTCAGAATCTAATTTAAGACTAACAGAAAAATAATAAATGCATTATAACTGGCCAAATAATTATATATATATATATATATATATATATATATACATATATATATATATATATATATACATATATATACAGTAGCTGCCAACGTTAAAACAGAAGAATTAGAAATATTAGAATAAATATAAATTCATTTGGAAAATCATAGAAAATTTTGCTCTGTTCAAATATTTATAAAAAACAAATATGAGTTTAAATTTGATTATTTAAGTTAACTTTATTTAAAAAATTAAACCTAACATATTTACATTATATTTCTTTAGACAAATTCTTAATAATTGTTATTAATTGGAATAAAACTTCCACAAAAAAATTAAATTATAATAAACGAAAGCTTATAAGATAATTAGATTTTTGATATTTTTAAATGATTTGTATATAAAATAGAACTCAAATACGTAAAAAATATAAAAATAGATTTTAAATAATTAGTCTACGAAATAAAGGAATAGGATATAAATTGCATATATTTCTTGTATCTCAATAATTCATAAAAAATGATTCTTTACGAAATATCTAAAAATAATTATAATTCTGCGCATAATTTGGCAACTTGTATTAAATTATTTGAAACAACCTTACTTTGATCTCCAATGATAAATCACTTTTAATATGTATTTCCGAAGTTCAAATAATTAACACTTGGCAATGTCAACTTGGCGTATGAACAGAATCGAATTTATAATAAATAAATCGATAAAAACATAAATTTTAATAAAAATTTGTTTATAAAAAGTAAGATTTATGTTTAATGTAAATTTTAAAAATATGAAATAAATGTTTAAACAATTTAGAAACTCAAAATTTAATTTTTTAACCAGAAGTGTCCCACGTTAAAGATAATTTATGCTCATTATTTTTATAAAATTAAAAAAATATATAAAAACGCTGATTTAGTGCAAAATATATTAACAGGTAGTTAGATATATATAATAAAATTAATTATGAATTAATTAGAATTATTAGAATATATTAAAAATATCAAACAAACAAAAAATATAAACAAAAGCTCTGAATTTAAATTCGAACGTAAAATTTGTTTGAAAAATCAAGAACAAAATAATTAATTGAATTTTGTTAAATTAACAAATATTTAATTACTCGTAGTTTTTAATATTAATAAAAAAAATATATATACCAATATACATATTTAAAAATTATTAAAAAAATGTACATAAATAAATAAATATACTTAGTAATGAATAAATATAAATTTAATACAACTAACTTTAAATATTTATAAAAAATCCAAATATTTATTTAATAATACAATTGCATATATTTTTTTAAAAATGCAGAATTAATATAAAATTTAATTATGACTATATAAAATAATATAAACAAAATTTTATTAATAAAATTAATTTTTCAAATCACCTCATTTTTGTTAATGAATTTTCTCAAATCTTTGGTTTAATTTTTTTAGATTAAGTTTGAAGTCCGGCCCTGTTTTTAAATGTTCTTTAAGATTTTATTAAGTGTTATATAAGCGAAATTAAATGTGGGACTTATATATTAATATATTTAATTGAAAAATAAATCACTTTTATTAATAAAATGGACTTATAACAAGTTGTAGGTGGATGTGATATCATTTAAATATATATATAGATATAATAAATAAATATATATATATATATATATATATATATATATATATATACTTCAACGTATTTTTTCATGCAAAAATTTTTAATTTTGCACAAGTCTAAATATTTAAAAAAAATATTTTCAACTTACCTAAAATATCAACAGGTGATCCAGCCAAGTCCTCTATGGAATCCCAGGCTGTGACGTCACATTGTGGCTCAAAAGTGACGTCATGTTTGATAAATTCCTCATTTGGGACATCAGTGACGTCATCAACAAAATGCAAGATAATAGAAGCATCTTCTGGGAAGCTTTTGTCTGGTGAAGAAAATTAAATGTTAAATGTGTTTTTGGGGCACTAAAAGCAAATTTAGACAAATGTGGTGTTAGGAAAATGTAGCCTGTAAAATTATCTATACGTGTATATTTTTTACAAAATTTTGT
This sequence comes from Ctenocephalides felis, assembly GCF_003426905.1. Lineage (NCBI taxonomy): Eukaryota > Metazoa > Arthropoda > Insecta > Siphonaptera > Pulicidae > Ctenocephalides > Ctenocephalides felis. The sequence goes on along the minus strand of NW_020537758.1, from coordinate 5,229,899 downwards.
GTCTTCAACTAACCCTTAAAAGCATCATCGAAATCAAGATTTGTCAAACTAGTCTCACGAGTACACGAAATTTACAAGGGTGCACAAAAGTGCATTTTTATACCACAAAAACTAATTTCCAATAAATACAATATTAAGCAAATTTGTAGCCAATATATTTATCTACGTCCCTGTATTTTTTCCAAAATTTTCTTGCTAATAATCTGACTCTCAAAAAAAACATCGAAATCACGTTTTACAAAACTACTTAGACGAGTACATGCAATTTACTTTGGTGCACAAAAATGCATTTTTATTCAACAAAATTTAATTTTACACAAATACAATATTATACAAATTTGTAGCCAATAAAATTATCTACGTCCCTGTATTTTTCCAAAATTTTCTTACTAATAATCTGACTCTTAAAAAAGACATCTAAATCACGTCTTACCAAACTACTTACACGAGTGCATCCAATTTACTTTGGTGCACAAAATAGCATTTTTATACCACAAAAACTAATTTCCAATAAATACAATATTAAGCAAATTTGTAGTTAATATATTTATCTACGTCCCTGGATTTTTCCAAAATTTTGTGTCTTATACTCTTACCCTTAAAAAAACATTCGAATTAGGTTTTACCAAACTACTTAGACGAGAATATCCAACTTTCAAGGATGCACAAAAGTGCATTTTTAAACAACTAAAACTAAATTAGCGCCAAAACAATATTAAGCCAATATATTATCTACGTCACTGTACTATATGAAACCAATAAAATTATCTACGTCACTGTATTTTTTCCAGAATTTTGTTTCTAATACTCTGATCCTTAAAAAAACATCCAATTCAGGTTAAAAAAACGTTCAAATCCTGTTTTACCAAACTACTTACCACTAAAACCAATTTTACACAAATATTAAGCAAATTTAAAGCCAATAAAATTATCTACGTCTTTGTATTTTTTCCAAAATTTTCTTTCTAATACTTTGACCCTTAAAATAAACATCCATACTCGCCTCACCAAACTTGTCACTTAACATACACGGATGCACAAAAATGCATTTTTCAACCCCAAAACCAAATTTCACCCCTTCACAAAATTAGACAAATTTAAAGCCAATAAAATTATCTTTGCCCCCATATTTTTTCCAAAATTTTATTTCCCTTACTGACCTCTAAAAGCGACGTCCAAATCCCGTTTCCCCAACCTCATGGTCCTGTTTCCAGCACAAGTATGAAACTGCAAGGAAAACAACAAGGACCTTTGTCTTCTACCAAAGTCACCATTTGGACTTCTACAACCAAAATCACCATTTTGTGTTGAAAAGTCACCATTTACATGGTAACATCTTATTAAAATGTCACCACGAAGACGTAAACCGTGGGTATTTATTTGTAAGGGTTGATGGTGGTGGTTTGGTTGGTAAATTCCTAAAAAAAATATATAAGAAAAATTAGATTTATATTTATTTAAATAATTTGGTTGAGTTTTTTTTCTTTTACCTGTGGTGTGGACGTGTTTTAATCCTTCGTAGATTTTGAAAAATATTTTTGACGGTCCAGGATGTTGTTCTAAAGGTCCTGGTATGGAAATGTGGGTCAAAAATAAGGGCTTTGCGTTCATTTTTATTTGTCCTGATAGCAAACCGGCAAAATAGTTGACGTATCTAAGAAAAAAATATTTTATTATAGTTATAGATAATTTAAAAAAATAAATTTGGATATTTAGAGCCTAATTTCACAAAATTTTAGTACCACAAAGTTACACAGAATTTACTTCACAATATTGCTATAGGCATATTTGCTGATGTATACATACTTTGTAAATGATTTTACAGGTATATTTTGTTAATAAATGTATTTACTATTTTATTATAAGTTTATTCAAGTATTATAAAAATATTTTGGGGCTTTAAGTAAAATTTTTGAGTTATCAAACAGAATATAAAAAAATGTCCAAACGATTTGCTTAAAAGTTTTGCTGGTGTCTATGCAAATACTTAATTGTAATTAATTTTAAAAGCATATTTTATTAATAAACTTATTTAATACCATATACCATTTTATTGCAAATTTATTCATGTTTTTGAATACATAAAAGTATTTAGGAGCTTTATGTAAAAATTTAATTTAATTTAATTTAATTATCAAACAAAATATCAAAAAATATCCGATTGCTTGCTTTAAAGTTTTGGTAGTGTCTATATATAAATACTAATTTGAATGACTATTTGAATAAAATTAATATTAAATTAAAACCATATAATTTTATAAAATATTATATACCACTTTATGCTAATTTATCTACTTATACAATTATATTAAAATATTTTTAAACCTGGAGTAAAAATTTGGAGTTATACTGTAAAATATAAAAAAATTCACCGGATTAAAGAAATAAAGTATGTAATTATTTAAAATAAATTTTGTAGAAAAATTTTCTTAAAAATATTATATTTTAAGTTACACAATTTATCAAAGTGTCTTCAAATTCTAAATGTGCAAAAATATTTGAAATCTTGGAGTAAAAATAAAAAACCAAAGATAAATGTATCCGTCTTTATAGATACCCTTCTAAAATGTAAAATATTCACTTTTTGCATATTTTTCAAATTACATAATAAATAACACACCATAAACTGATATTTAGATAATTTAATTTATAAAAAATTTTATAGCTAAGAGTGAAAACTGAACAGAAAGTTTTCCCAGGATTTTCCGAGTGCACGTTAACCTAAAACAAAGGGTTGATCCAGGTTGCGTGCACTTTTAGGTAGAAACTAGCCCCTAACTGTATTTATTGGAAAAACTGTTTACAATATGATGTCAAATAATAAAATATGACATATAATACTATTATAAATATTTTTTAATTAAATCGAGTACAACCCGATGATTATATTACGTATATCGCAAATTGAAAACTTGGACATTTTGTGTAATATGAAAAAATGTAATTTGATGTCGTGAAAACAAAAAAAGTCTTCATACAAATTTTAGTACAAGTTTAATAGTTTTATAGAATTTTTAGAAAAACAACCAATTTATTTTAGTTTGAAACAAAAACAATATTTTTTGCAATTTTTAAGCAACTGCCAACCAATTTCTCGCAACTTTTTAAACTTTTTAAAGATACCTTTGGTTTGAAGGAGTGACTTCCAATCCGACCCTGTCATCTAAAAACCTTTGCATTGCATATAAATCCAGGTCCCTGTTGTCTTTTGAGGGCGATCTGGACCCACAAATTGATATATATTGCATATAGGCCCTTAGGACACATTCTAGACGCAAAATATCATCCCTAGAAAAAAATTGTACATCACATTTATTTTATTTTTCTTTATTTAATTAATTCATTTATATCATGCCCATCGTTATAAATAACCAGTATTTAGTGTTTTTTATAATTTTTGAGTCTAAATATTATTTTAACAATTTTTTTTTTAATTTTTTCTTACCCAGAATATATGACTGCAATTTTCCTATCATCAGAAGACAACCATTTTTCCAACTGTTTGCAAATGGAGCACAATTTTTCCAAACCAGGACTCAAATTTGGTTTCCAACCACATTGGACTATTGAAGAATTGTCTAAGGATTGTGAATTCCGGTCCTGGCCAAAGTTTTCGGACTGCAGATCGAATATTAGATAGTTTGGCCCATGTTTTGCCCTGAAAAAAATAGAAGAAGAAATAATGACTCCTGAAAGTTATTCTTTCAACTTTTTAAGTCTGCACAGATCTTTTTAAGTTGCAAGCAATTTAGGCGTAATTTTTTATTTTTTATTATTTTTAAATTAAATATTTATTTTTTTACCTCAACATATTATCGGCCTTGGCCAAATCCTGAACCCTAGCTTTACAACCCCCTTTTTGCAGACAAAGATATAATGTTTTCTGTGATGTAATTTAGGTCCAGGCCGAAGGACCCACTTCCTCTATTTGGGTCATTTGGAGTCATTTGGCCTCGATTTTCGGTAGTTGAAAATCGAGTCGTATTCTGTAAAAAAATAAAAAAAATTTATTAAGCTTGCAAAAAAATGTTTAATCAAATTGTACGAATTTTGCATAAACAATTCCAAATATTTATCATGTTAGGTAGAATTATAATTTATCAATTCCAATTATAATTTATCAATTCAATTATTGCAACAAACATGTTATGTATAAAATTGATTAAAAAAATGTTATAAATAATTATGAAATAAAAACTCAAAGATAATTGTATACGTCTGTATAAACACCCTTCTAAAATTTTAAATATTTAATTTTTGCATATTTTTTAAACTACGTAACAAATAATACATCATAAACTGATATTTAGATAATTTAATTTATCTAAAATTTTATAGCTAAGAGTAAAAACTGAACTGAAAGTTTTCCCAAGATTTTATGTCTGCACGTTAACCAAAAACGACGCCTCGATCCAGGTTGCGTGCACTTTTAGGCAAAAACTAGCCCCTAACTGTAATTATTAGGAAAACAATATACAACATGATATCAAATGATAAAATATGACTCATAATATGTTTATAAATATTTTTTAATTAAATTGAGTACAACCTTATGTTTAAATTACGAATATTGCAAATTGCAAACTTGAACATCTTGCAGCAAGTTCAAACCTAATTTATGTAAATTTTTCGTATATAAATGTTTGTGATAAATTATAGGGATATGAAGTAAATTTTATGTAGTTTATGCTAAGGGAATAAAAATAAAGTGCCCGATACAAAGTTTTTGAGTTATTCAAATAAGTGTAGAAAAATGTTCCGAATTTTACATTGCATTTATCAAAAAATCGATTTCAAAATCATTTTATTCAAAACTTTTATATCGCAGTGTATATAACTCTTTACACGAATTTGTCGTAAATTTTATCCAGTTTCTGTTAAGCTAACTAGAAAAAAGTGGCTGGTACAAAGTTTTTGAGTTATCTAAAAAAATGTCCCGAAAAAAATGCACAATACGTTCCGAATAGTCGAACAAAATAAATTATGCTTCATAACACAAGTTTAGACATAAACTATCGCAAATATAAACAATTTTAAAAACATATCGTGT
>NW_020537758.1:5167349-5219849 GCF_003426905.1 Ctenocephalides felis | reverse complement strand
TTCTCTAACAAAGATAAAGACCACGATGGCCTTGTTGTTTTATCGGTGAATGGTTTTTATTTAGTTTTAAAACTTATTCTGAATAAATAAAAGGTGGGACTAGAATTGCGTGATTTGTATATATAAATTCTATCTATATAAGATAAATTGTTTATGTAATGTATTTATATATATTTGAAAAAAAGTACAATATTGTCTAATGTCCTGCAGCAACTTGGTATACTTTAAAATCGTTTTTAAGCATATAGTGCCTCAATTGACAATTTATTGGTGCTTTTATTTAGTATATCTCTTGTAACTTTTGAACCGGTTGTTTTAAATATATAGAATATTTGACAAATTTGTACAAAATTAACTAATTGTTACTTTTTTTCTAACCTTATAACACCCTACAGCAACTCGGTATGATTTAAATATTATTTGAAAATGAACACATAAATTACTAGCCTAAAATTTATTTGTGCATTTATTAATGAAATCTCTTGTAACTTTTGAACCGTTTGTCCTAAATATATAAAATATTCGACAAATTTGTACAAAATTAAATAACAAATAAGTTTGTCTAACATTATAATGACCTATAGCAACTCGGTATACTTTAAAATCACTTTCAAAATTACTCAATACTTTATATAAAGGTGTGATCTTTGATTCAACACACGATTATAGTAATAAATTATAATGTTCAAGAAATATTAAATTTCTTTGAATGTAAATTTTATTTAAATTATGATAGTTATAAAAACATAATAAATTTTTTTAATAATTAAAATTAATAGCATATAAATTCTCAATTATTTCTTACAAAAATTGGAAACACAATAAAAAAGCACATGTTCAATTTTTAAAGAAAACTTTAAACATATTTTAAAAACCTTAAACTTTATATATTAAAACATAAATGAAAAAATTGATACATAGTATTAAATCAAATATTTAACACAAATATACATATATATATATATATATATATATATATATATTATTTACCTTTGTAAAATATTCCGTGCTATACATTTTGACTCTAGGATTTTTTTTTAAACTCTGAGAACATGTAAAACACTTCCACACCACATTTTTTTAAGAAAGTCATAGTTTAAAGTTTATAGTTTTGCATTATATTAAATTTCACTGAAATTTTCACATAAAGATTAAAAGTGAATAAAAACGTATAATTTTGTGGGCCTCGAGATGAGTGATTTTATTTTAATATCTTGTACAGATCGCAAAGTATTTGTTTAAAATAAATACTGTATTAGACAAGTTTGTTGGAAATTAAATTATCTTAAAATTTCCAGGACAACAAATGGCTCTTCTAGCAATTCTATATACTCTAAAATCTATTTTGAATATAACAGAACTTTAATGCAATTAGAAAAATTCATAAGTTTTGTATATGTTCGATAACTCTCAAACCATTCGATTAATATCAGGTTGTCAAATATCTCCCTTCCGCTTTTTTGCTCTTGGTTTAATACAAAAAGGCGGAAGGGAGTTATTTGACAACCTATTATAATTGGAGTGTTTGGCAAATTTAAATTAAATACTAAACAATGTTGTCTAACATCAAATGTCCCTAAAGCAACTCCGTATACTCATAAATCGCAACTAAAAACAAGGAAAATTTTACATTATCATGTAGAAACAAAAAGTACATTTTTGCACTCTATTAAGAAAAACTTTTAAACTACTTGTGCAAAGTATACAGTATGTATAACAAATTTGTTGCAAATTGAGTTGTCAACAATATATTCTAACATCAAAATATCCTACAACAACTCGGTATACTCATAACAAGTTTTGGAAGATAAGCTCGTGATTTTGTTTTTAAACAATGTTAATATGGATGTGTTTTGAAGTGGTGTCAGTACTATATATAGTATAACTTTTGAAGCATTCGCTTGAGATGAAAGATGTATATAGAAAATATATATGAAATTAAATTATCTGAAATATTTTATGACAATAAAACATTCTACAACGACTCGGTATACTTGAAAAACTTTTTGAATAAAATAAGTGCAGTGCAAGTACATTTTTATCAAAAATCTGCATCAAAATTTTAGTGTATTTAAGGATATAGCACGTTTATGAAGCATAACAATTTTTAAAAATATTTCGTATGAAACGTTAATAATTAATTAATGCCATTAAATAGACAATAAAATTTATAATATATACATATATAAAAATATATAACTTTTTGAACATAATATTTGAGATTTATGACTTCAAAATTCTGCATCAAAGATTAAGCACATAATATATGAGAACATTTTTCCCAAATAATGGTTTTGTTATAAAAATTTTATATAAAAAATTAGTATAATATAAATAGCATTTAACAGCTAATAAAATGTTAAATAATTTACTTTATAATATTATATATAAGGTTGTCAAATATCTCCCTTCCGCTTTTTGCTCTTGGTTATATACAAAAAGGAGGAAGGGAGATATTTGACAACCTTATATACCCCTAAACAAATTACAAACATATTTCAACTTCAAAGCCAAGAATTTTTTCCACGATATTACAAAATGTTCTATTGAACTACGTGCGTTTTTTGCAAAAAAAAATAATTTACAGAAATATTTAGCATGAATCTTTGATAAATCACTAAAAGAACTGAATAACCAATAAAATTTGTAATAAATTGGTGTATAGCAGTATATAGTGTTCATATAAAAAATTTGTAAAAATCGTCCGTTAAAAATGAAACTTTTAAAAGACTTCAACGATTTAAAAACGTCTTGATTAAAATAAGTGCAGTGCAAGTACATTTTTAAACTGAAAGTCCACAGTATAACTTTTAAAATACTTATGTAAAGTACATAGTATATTTGGGAAATTTGTTTGAAATTGAATTACCAATGACATTTTCTAACAACAAAACAACCTAGAACAACTCGGTATACTTATAAAAGGCTCTAGAAAACGCTTGATAGTAACTACATCAGCATTAGTACATTTTTTGCGTTGCATATAACTTTTAAAATACTTATGCAAAGTACAAAGTATATTCAGGGAATTTGTTGTAAATTAAATTGACAATAAAATTTACTAACAACAAAACAACCTACAACAACTCGGTATACCCTAAACAAGCTTCAAAAAAGCGCTATAATACATTCAAATGTATTATAGCGTGATTCAAATTGTTGGTTTATTTCAAATTGTTGGTTTTTGGAAGTCCGTCAAGACTATATATAGTACACAAACAAAAATTCAGTATATACCACATATATTAGGTTGTCAAATATCTCCCTTCCGCTTTTTTGCTCTTGGTTTATAATACAAAAAGGCGGAAGGGAGATATTTGACAACCTAATACTACACACATTTCTTGTACAAACTACAAATTCAAAAAAAAATCTGTTACGCTAAAACACAACACAAGGTTATCAATCAATCACATGTCCGGAAACTCGAGGCCCATTTTCAACCACAAATTTAAACTATTTATAAACAAATCAAACTATTACTAACTAACACAAATTGTTTACTAACTATTTATTTATGGTTTTCAATTATTACTTTATTATAAATCCATTAATCTATCCGTTAATCGCCATCTCACAAACTAAAAGTCCACGTTCAAGATCAGGATCATACTGACTCTTTGACTTCGCTCTTTTACTTTAGACGGACTCGATGGTTGTATGAGAGTTTCGCGTCTACCAACACACTGTCGGTCTTGTTTGTATGTGCTAAGGTAGAAGTATTGGTGGGAAGATGGAAGATTGAGTTTGGACAAGGATGGGTAAAAAATTGATAGACTAGTTGTAAGTGGAATTCTGTCTTAAGGCAATTAAGGCATCGTGCCTTAAGGCAAATTGCTGGAACTTCTCGTACCAAAAATTATTATTTTTTTAAAAACGATTGACATTTTTTAAAAAAAATTACTTCGAAAAAATAAGATTTTTGAGAAACTATAAATTGGACAAAAAATTACTTTTTTTTTGAAAAAAAATTGTCGCTGTCTAACGCATAAGCATTGGTACGGAACCCATAGGAATGTTAACAAAATGTATACTTATTGTTAAAATCTCTATAAAATTATCTGATAATTTGATGTGCATATGTCTAATGATCACTTTTGACCGCCAAATGGCTCATTTTTTTACTTTTTCCTTCATATCTCCGAAACCGCTAAACCTACCTTCATGAAAATTTGATCGATTATTCATCTTGTCAAAAAAGTGAAATGTTTTTTGAATTATTCAAATCGGACGCTCCGTTCTCTTAAAAACTGGGTTACCGTTTTCGGCACTTTTTGCCCCGTACCTTCGGAACGGCTAGACCTGCATTCGCCAAAAACTAATCAGCACGTCTCCTTATCAATACAAATCGAATGTTGTTTGAATTATTCAAATCGGTTGATCCGTGTTCCCGAAATCGTCGACGAAAATTTGTATCCGCACATAGATACACACACGCACATACACACACACACACACATACATCCATTTTTTTCTAAGGTATGCCAAAATATTCAGAAACCTCTGAAACGTAAAGATATATAAAAATTTTCATTTTCGATTTTTTTGCGATTACTATAACTTGCCCTGCGGGAAGTTAAAAATTCTTGAAAAAAAATATTTTCTCCAAAAAATAGTGCCTTAAAATAATTCGGTACAATTTTCCGAAAAATTTAAAACTAAATGCCAACTAATATAAGAAAAGATCCAGAATCAACAACTGGGATTTAGCAACTTTTGGAGATAGAATTTTGAAATTTTGTCTATAATTGAAACTGTCTATATCATTTTAGGCAGTTGTTTAAGACAAAAACCATGTGCTAAATTTCATTAACTAAAAAAAACAACTCGGCAGATTTTTACCAGCATCTCTAATACATTTCAGTACATAAATTCACGCAACTTGCCTCAAGGCAAAATGCCACCTACACTTGGTTCAATACGGTTCTGTGTGTACTTCTTTTTATATTTTATAAAGTAGGACAATGTTAAAAAAAAAATTAAAATTAATATAATGTAAAACCATCTCGGATTTATATTCCGGAGCTTGCGCATTCAATGCAGATTATTCAAATCAGTTTTATAATAAAAATTTTCAATTTTTATTCAAAAACTTGAAAAAATTACTTTGGACTTATAAATATTTTAACGCACTTTTAAACTTGCATAAATTATCTACAAAATGCCATATATAAAAGTAAAAACTCCTTAACTAATTAATTAATTTTTAAACTAAGATAAATTTTATACGAAATGTTATACAAGATAATTAAAACTTATTAACAAAATTCATAAAGAAAATTAATTTAGTAAAAAATAGTGCCTGTCCGGTACAATTTCACTGTTTATTAGAAAACTTTAAAAAATTACTTTGGACTAACAAATATTTTAACGCATTTTTAAACTAAGATAAATTTTATACGAAATGTTATACAAGATAATTAAAACTTACTAACAAAATTTATATATATATATATTTTTTTATATATTTATTTATTTATATTAAACAAATAATTTGGCAGTTATCGAACATATACCAAACTCATGCATTTTGCGAATTGTATCAAAGTACTGTTGCATTCAAAATCGATTTTAGAGTATACAGAGTGGCTCTAGAGCATTTTGTTGTACGGAAAACTTCAAGATAATTTAATTTCAAACAAACTTGTCTTATATTATATTTAGTTTAAACGAATATTTTGGCAAACCCCGGTCTGCAAGTTTATATAGTCAAGAATTCGCTATAAAGTGTTTGACCACATATGTGTATATTTATACATACAAATTTATATATATATATATATATATATATATATATATATATATAAGTGTATGAATACTCGTATACCTTTAGTTTGTATTTGTCATTATCGTCGTGTATATATATAATTTATATAGATATCCGATGACTTACAAATAGCTAGTGAAAATAATACCGATTTATATTAATATATACATTTATATATATATATATATATATATATATATATATATAAATGTGTATATTGATATGAATCACAAAAGATTTTAAATTAAAATTTGCGGTGTTACTAAGAAAAAGAAATGGAATTTTTATCCTCCAACATAAATGTTAAATTAATTAAATTTATTATATATATATATATATACATAATTATCAAATAAATTAGTGAAATACTTGAAAAGTTATACAACAATACTATAAATAAATTTTAAAAAATATTTGACTTTTTATATAACAATGAATTAATTGAATTCATTTTTTACTGTTCAATAAATTAATTTAATTTTCTTCTTATGATTAAAACTATATTTTTAGATGAAATTAAAATTGAATGAATATAAACAAATAATTGACAATACCTAATTTTTTTATAATAAAAATAATAATAATAATAAACAATATTAAACCAACAATGTTAAACTTATATTCAATATTGAGTGTTGTTTTTGTTTTAAATTAAATCTTTCTTTTTGGTATAAATTTGTATTCTTAATTAAATATAGAAATTTAATTATGATTTTATATTTTATATTCTCAGATTTTTATATTTTTTAACTAATTGTGTTATTATGTAATCAAGAAAAAAAACATTTTAACTATTTTTGTTTGTATATAATCAGATTGAGTTCAAAATAAATTTATGATTCAACTAACTAATTATTAGGTTGTCAAATATCTCCCTTCCGCTTTTTTGCTCTTCGTTTATAATACAAAAAGGCGGAAGAGAGATATTTGACAACCTTATATTTTTAGAAATATTTTGTATGCAACATTATCAATTAGTTGATGGAATTATAAAGTTAATAAAATTTACAATAAATTCTTATATAAAAATATATAACTTTTGGAACAAAATATTTGAGATTTTTCACTTCAAAGTAGAGCTTCAAAGTTTTAGTGTAGTGTTATGATAGAGCTTAAGCGCAAAAAATAATAATTTCTAGAAATATTTTGCGAGAAACATTATTAATTTAATAATGGGTTTAGTTAGCTATTAAAATTTACATTAAATTCGTATATAAAAATATATAACTTTCTGAACATTATATTTGAGATTTATTACTTCAAAAGTATGTATCGACGTTATGATGAAACTCAAGCTCCATAGCACATTGTTGAAAAATAATTATTTCTAAAAATATTTTGTATAAAACATAAATAATATATTAATGACATTAGTTAGCCTATAAAGTTTACAATAACTGCACATATCAAAATATATAACTTTCTGAACAAATTATTTAAGATTTATGACTTCAAATGTATGCATCAAAGTTGTGATGAAACTCAAGCTCAAGTTAAATATAATAATTTAATTTTGATTTTATATTCTATATTTTCAGATTTTTATATTTTTTAATTAATTCTGTTCTTATGTAATTAAGAAAAAATAACATTTTATCCATGTGTGTTTGTATATAATCTGAATTATCAATAAACTAAAAATCTAATCTAGAAAATATGGTTTATACTAAATGTTTCAAGACTCATGGTGGGTCAAACAAAGTTTTTTGAAAATTTAAGGTTTATGTAAAATTATGTTAAATATATATATATATATATATAAAATTATTTTTATAATTTGTACAACCATGTCCCAGGTTATTTGGTTAGTTGGCAATATAGCAAATTAGAAATTCTAGTTGCGTAAATGCAAATTTAAAAAAAAAAATATCTCAACAAGGTCGAAATCATTTGACCTATACGCTTGAATTATATATTTAAATATATACATACTTATATACATATAAATATAAATATACATATATATATATACACATGTGTATATATAGACATGATTAATTAAAAATTAATGGAATCAATTTCTCTTGCAAAATGATATGCTAATTGTATGTATCACTTTTAATTATAGGATCATAATATATATATATATATATATATATATATATTACATGTTTATATTACAAAAATATCCGCCTGTTTCAAGTTTACTTTTAGTTCGACCACGTTCCAACGCCTTTTTCAGGAAATCCAGTAAATATTTACGAAATCCTTTTCTAAATTATTTATACAAACAAACCGATTCCAGAAACAGTCTAATTGAAGACTGCTTTCAATTTTTATTAGCTCATCATATCATCTAAATCAGTGATACCCAAGAAAATTCAGCCCAATTACATAAACAAAAATTTATTTGTTTACTTAGGAAATATAAACAAGTTTAGGATAAAATTGAAAAGACCCAAAATTATTTTTTGAAAAATACAGAAATATTTGAATATACAAGTGGATTTGTAGATTTTTCAAAAATAAACTAGTAATATTATTGAATAGTTAAAAGAAAGCTTAAAATGGTGTTTAATAATATGAGCTTTTTTAAACAAAACTTGTACAACAAGAGTGTACTCGTAAGTGCACTCTTTTGCCAAAATTTTTTCTACAAATATTTTGTATGAAACGTTAATGATTCATTATGTCATTATTTAGTTAATGAAATTTACAATAAATTCGTCTATAAACAACTATAACTTTTGGAACATGATATTTGAGATTTTTGACTTCAAAAGAGTGCTTCTAAGTTTTAGTGTAGTGTAGTGTTATGATCATTTTAAAGTTAATAAAATTTTACATAAATTTGTATATAATATTGTATATATTCTTTAATAAAATACATAAATATTTTGGCTTCAAAAATTCTACGAGAAAAGAAAATAAATTTCCAGAAGTATTTCGTATGAATCTTTATGATAATTTATAAACACACTTAATACCAAAATAAACTAGCTGTAAGTGGAATTCTGTCTTGAGGCAATTATGGCATCGTGCCTTAAGGCAAATTGCTGGAACTTCCCGTACCGTAACGAAATGTTCGAGGAATACTGAATGTTTTCAAATAGATTATTATAAATATTGTAACATTGTCTAATATTTATAAGAATTATATAAACTGAATTGCAGAGTTGAAATTATTTGTAAAGTATATTAGAACTATAGTCAGAATTAAAAATAAAATCTGAAATATTTTCGATATACGCAAAACTAAAAAAAAAAAAAAAAAAAAAAAAAAAAAAAAAAAAAATGAACGAAATTGTTTTTCCAAAATCAATTATTTTGTTAAGACAAGCAGAAAGTTTTTTGAATTATTTAAATAGGACGCTTAGTTCTCTCAAAAACTGTCATTTTTTGCACATTTAGCTCCGTATCTCCAAAATGGCTGGCCCTGCCTTTGCCAAAAACTAATAAACACTTCTCCCAATCATTACTAATTGAATGTTTTTTAGATCATTCAAATCGGATACTCCGTTCTCTCAAAAATTCGATTTCTATTTTCTGCACTCTTTGCTCCGTATCTCCGAAACGGCTGGACCTGCCTTTGCCAAAAACTAATCAGCTCTTTTCCTTATCAATAGGAATCGAATGTTTTTTGAACCATTCAAATCGGTTGATCCGTGCGCCCTAAAACGTGACTGGAAATTTGTATCCACACATACATACACACACACACACACTCACACACATCCATTTTTTCTGAGGTATGCCAAAGTGTTCAGAAACCTTCAAAACGTCGAGAAATGTAAAAATTTTCAATTCCGATTTTCGGCCCATTACAATAACTTACCCTACGGGAAGTTAATAAATTTAATAAATAGACATATAAAATAAAATTTTCTTATAACTGAAACTCAAATTAATAAAATGACAAACTGGGGTACAAATAAATTTTTTTATCTAGTTAAATAGTTCAAGGGTTTATTTCTAAATTGGCCCTCAACCTTGGCAAGCACTGTTCTAAACTATTCGGGGAATTAAAATCTAAACTATACACGATGGGAATTTTGAATCATCCGTGATTAAAATAACTTTTAAAAAACACATTGCCCGAGCATGTGTTTTGGTAATTGAAAAAGGGATAAGGTATTAAAGCCGATATATATATATATATATATATATATATAATTATTAGTGTTCTTATCGAAGAACATCATGGTAAAAAAAATATTTTTAAAAATGATAAAATTGGGCAACAATTTTACACTCAGAGAACTTATTCACAATTTTGTTATTAATATTTTTTTATTAATATTTTGTTATTAATATCAGAATTTAGTTTTTTAATTTTTCAATAAATTTTATACTACTAAGAGTCTCTACGACATTTGCAAATTTTATTCGAAAATGACTTATATATATAGTTTTATTAGTAAAATCGTATCTTTATATCCAAGACAAAAGCTTCAGGTATCAATAAAATATCTATAAAAATTATTTTTGTTATATATAAATTTTTTATTCCACTTACCTTTTCATTATGATTATTATTAGAATCTCCTTCACCATTTTCATTGGAAACTCTACTATAAATTACATCTTCGACTTCTTTGGTGACACCAATTGGTGACCCCGACCCATTGGTGTCAGTTTGGTCGACAGTGGCTGGAACCAGAATACCATTTGGTTGATGAAAGGCGATTTCTGAAGAAAAAAAATATATTAAAGTAACAATAGAATTACTTTGATTTTTTGGTATTTTTTTATTAATTTACCTCCTCCTTGAACTGAAGGAAAAGCGTCGCCCAATTCTCCTCTCAAAGCCCATTGTCTGTGAATCCTCCAGGATGTGTCCACAAATCGATCTAGTTCCTGAAAAATAATAATTATATGAATAAACAACTATTTATTTACATATATATTTATATATAAATGTTTAAATTTTTATTATAAAATTATAAAAATTATTTTAAAAAAAGTGCTATGTGCTTGAGCTCTAGCATAACAAGACACTAAAATTTTGAAGTCATAAATTTCAAACATTATGTTCAAAAAGTTATATATTTTTATATATGTAAATATTGCAAATTTTATTGGCTAACTAATGACATTAATAAAATATTAACGTTTCATACAAAATATTTATAGAAACTGTAAATTTGCAAAAACGTGCTGTGTGCTTCATCATATACTACCCTAAAATCTTGAAGCAAAATTTTGAAGTCATAAATTTCAAATATTATGTTCAAAAAGTTATATATTTTTATATATGTAAATATTGCAAATTTTATTGGCTAACTAATGACATTAATAAAATATTAACGTTTCATACAAAATATTTATAGAAACTGTGAATTTGCAAAAACGTGCTGTGTGCTTCATCATATACTACCCTAAAATCTTGAAGCAAAATTTTGAAGTCATAAATTTCAAATATTATGTTCAAAAAGTTATATATTTTTATATATGTAAATATTGCAAATTTTATTGGCTAACTAATGACATTAATAAAATATTAACGTTTCATACAAAATATTTATAGAAACTGTGAATTTGCAAAAACGTGCTGTGTGCTTCATCATATACTACCCTAAAATCTTGAAGCAAAATTTTGAAGTCATAAATTTCAAATATTATGTTCAAAAAGTTATATATTTTTATATATGTAAATATTGCAAATTTTATTGGCTAACTAATGACGTTAATAAAATATTAACGTTTCATACAAAATATTTATAGAAACTGTAAATTTGCAAAAACGTGCTGTGTGCTTCATCATATACTACCCTAAAATCTTGAAGCAAAATATTGAAGTCATAAATTTCAAATATTATGTTCAAAAAGTTATATATTTTTATATATGAAAATATTGCAAATTTTATTGGCTAACTAATGATATTAATAAAATATTAACGTTTCATACAAAATATTTATAGAAACTGTAAATTTGCAAAAACGTGCTGTGTGCTTCATCATGTACAACCCTAAAATCTTGAAGCAAAATTTTGAAGTCATAAATCTCAAATATTTTATTCAGAAAGATATATATTTTTATATATAAAAATATTGCAAATTTTATTGGTTATCTAATGGCATTAATATATTATCAATGTTTCATACAAAATATTTTTAGAAAAAAATATTTGTCAGATAGAACAGGAATATATATTATTAGACACCATTTTATTGCAAAATTGTTTAGGTATTCAAAAACATCACTAATTAATTGATAATTAATACGAATTATTTTTTAAAAACTGAAGTGCACCTAATGTAAAATAAAAATACTTGCCTAATATTTGAAAAAGAATTTTAGCACTTATTTTATCTAAAATTTGTTTATTTTTTCAAGGAAAACGAATAAATTTTTGTTTATATATTAAGATACAACGCTTTAGGATTTTAAGTTCCAGACATTTCTTCAGTTTTTTATAAATATTTTTTAAAAATTACCTCAGACAAAGTTTATTAATTTCATGAATTTAAATGTAATACATTTGTGTGTCTTTTGGTATGAGTATTAAATAATACGTTTAACATTGATCTATATTATAAATAAATTTAAATGAAAATATGCAAAAGTAAAGTTGTTAAATTTGTCAATAAAATTTCATATCAACAGATATATACACTCCTGTATAAAATTTTGGAATAAAACGACTTTCAATTCGACCTTTCATATTCTTTAGCATTCAATTTAAGTTTGGAATGAAACGATTTGAATTCTAACTAAATTTACATTTAAAAAGATATTTTTAAAAAAAATTAAACTAAAACAAGTTTTTTAACAAATTTAATGAGTATTAGAAAAGTTGCAATTTTGTTAAATTAAAAAAATATATATAATTTGTACAAAAATAAATATTTTCATTTAATAAAACAACAGGAGTGACTTAAGTACTATTATGCAACATATCATTCAAATTGTTTGTAATCGCACATATGGAGTTTATATATGTATATGTTTATATATATATATATATGTACATATATATTAAAATATGATATGATAACTAAATTATCATTATTTAATCTCCAAATTTAAATAATAAATAAATAATGAAACTTTATACTTGTGAGAGCAGATAAAATTCTCGCCTGACTAATGAGCAACTAAGAACACTTAATATATACATTTATATATATATATATATATATATATATATATATATATATATAAATATATATATATATATGTATATACATGTATATATAAATGTACATATGTGACTGATTGGAAATTTAATTAGTGTCTTTGGAATTTCTGCTAATTATTTAACAAAAAATGGCGCCATCGTTTAACATTTATTAGTTTGTTCTAAATTCCTGGACAAATATACTTGTATATATATATATATATATATATATATATATATATGTATATATATGAACTTTATAGTTGAACCATGTGGGTGTACAAATTAATTGAAAGCAATGAAATTGACCTGTGTCACTTAACTAATTTATTGTTAATATTTTTATACTTTATTGAATTTTATATATATATATATATATATATATATATATATATACTAATCAAAATAATAATGCATTCAATTATTATACTAATATATTTAAATTAAGAATAAATTTGAAATTAAAATATATATATATATATATATATATATATATATATATATAATTATAAGAACATATAAAATTAATTTGCCATTAATAATGTATGCAAGGGACATTTTTTTATATTTTTGCAAAAATCTCTGAAACGGTAATCTTTGAAAATCCATAATAAAAGTATTTTCTTCCGTTGGTAGTTTTTTTTTTAGAATTAGTTTAAAGTGTACTTATTTTGTGAAATACCTTTAAAATTAAAATAAGACATTAAACCTGTTGCCACCTGGCCGTTCCAAGTTACCCCTTCTATAGGGTAAAAAGGTCCACATAAATTCTTGAAAGACATCAAAAAAGCACATTTCTACAATGATAAAGTAGCTAGCAGTTTTACTGAACGTAGTCAGATAATTGTTCGTTTTAAATGTGTTATTTGTTGTGATATAATTAGTTTGATTCTCATAATATTATTAATATTTGCTCAAATTTAAATTGGACCTTTGAGCCTCGCCCTGCTCTACATATATACTTTTTATTAAATTTACTATAATTCATCGAATGTTACTTGAAACTTTTCAAAAAGCAGGTTAAAGAAGAAATACTTAATTCATTTTCTATCTCTCTCGCTGAAATTTGAAAATTTTGTATAAGCTCAGTAGTATTATTTACAATTATACACAAAATCGAGAATCCAAAAAGAATCTGAACAACTTGAAACGTAATGAATAAGTCGAAAGACCAAAAATGACTTGGATTGGATCATATCATGTTTTCTATTGAAAATGTATAAAACTTCCTCATAAAACAGTTTGATTGTATTGACAAAATATAGACAAACTAATGGGGTTTATTGTTTTTATTGTACATAGCATTCAAACAACACATCCTTATACACTTAAAGTATTAATATTTTTGATTCTCTAGAAATTGTTTAGAATATACCTTATTTAGCAAAACAACGTTTGCCGGGTCAGCTAGTATATACACACATATATATATTTATATATATGTGTGTGTGTAGTTAAAAAATGGGTTTCAATTTTCATAATCTTTTTTCCTCAGACGTTATAAGTTTGTTTATTAAAATCAATTTTTAATCAATTTAAATTTCGCCATTTCTGAGTTTAATGCGACTTAAAATTAAGGTCAAAATTAAGTGCACATAAAATTAATTTTATATAATTATAACCAGATCGTTTCACAGACTTTGTATAAGAGTACTTATTCATAAAAACGTATAAGATAGTTATCAACATTTTTTCTTAAAATAATTATGCAAGCTATTATGTATTTAACTAGGTGTGAGTGGCATATTGCCTTAGTGCAAATTGCAAGAACTTCCTGATATATATACATATATATAAGTATATATGTACGTATCATGTACTTATATATAAGTAATGGACTAGGCGTTAAATTGTTGAGTCATTAAGATTAGTTTCTGTAAATAGTTTTTAGAAAAACGTCACTCATCGATACTTAAAAACATAAATAGTTTTGAATTAACTAACAATTAACATCTTACCTCGTATCAAATAATTGACCTTTACAATTACTCTGAACGTTTACTTTTTGATAACACATAAAACTAAATATTATAAACATATTGTTACGGTTTATTTATTAATTAAACGTAAATTAACATATTCACACAATCATCACATTTAAAATTATTGTAAACGAAACGTCAAATCAAATAAAATATGGCGGACATTAGCACCAACTTCACAAGTATAAGTTTTAAATATTAGCGATCACTTTAAAAATATTAATATTATTAATTAGTTATATTTAGATTGTTTACACATATGTTCTTATATTAATTAGTTATATTATATTAATATAATATGAATATATAAAAAAATTGATTAACGTTTGCTTGCAAAAATATGCAGAATGTTGGTACCCCTGCAAGCACAACTGTGAAGAATGCGTTAAACCGAATTGATATTAGAATCAAAATGTCGGATGTGATTAAATTGTCGCAGTTAAATTTAATTTAATATTTAATAATAATGATAATATGTTTGTGGACCTATATATTTTTGTCTTATTGTTATAATTATTAATATTATTGTATTAAATATTTTTGTTGTGAATATAAACACAAATGCGGCTTATTTCAATTGCAAAGTGAGTGTAGTTTTGAAGAATTATTTCAAGCTAAAGGTAGGAATTTTATAAAATTTGTTCCAAGTTGCCCCGCCAGCATTCAAACAACACATCCTTATGCACTTAAAGTATTAATATTATTCTCTAGAAATTGATTAGCATATACCCTACTTAGCAAAATAACGCTTGCCGGGTCAGCTAGTTTGTTTATATAATTATTAATAAAAATCTGTATAAATTTAATATAAACTAAATACAAATAATTTATATAGTCCAATTGTCTATTTATCACTAATTATATATATATATATATATATATATATATATACATTTATACTATTTGTTTTGAGAATTCCTTTAAACTATTCTAAAGTAGAGCATGGCATTTTTTAAATATTTACATACATTGTATACATATTTATACATATATATATATATATATATATATATATATATATATATAAATCAAATATAAAAGATAACAGATAGCAGATGTCTTCACTAAAACGAAACGATCCCAATACAAGAAAATCTACATGGCCATACAAAGGCTTCACAAAATTTTCAAAAACGTGCATTTTTAAGAATAATTTTACATGCACGTAAAAAAAGCTAAGTACACCAGGTTGTGTAGAATTTTTTAGTGGTATAAAATACTTTGCAGGTCTTCTTAGGAATTTTAAAGATATTTGCAAGAATATGAAAAAATGTTCTAGGCATAGTAAATCAAAGCTTTAACATATAATAAGTGTAAAAAAATATTTTTGTAAAATTATTTGGTAAATATTAGGAATGTTTAAATTATACTGTGTTACAGGAAATTTTAGTCTTCAAAATTCAAAATTTTTAAAATTATTTGAAAAAAATGCAAAAGTATGTCTCAACTTTGCAGTTGGTCATACCAAAAACATACAAGTTGTATAAATAATTTTTTAACTTCCCGTAGGGTAAGTTATTGTAATGGGCCGAAAATCGGAATTGAAAATTTTTACATTTCTCGACGTTTTGAAGGTTTCTGAACGTTATGGCATACCTCAGAAAAAATTGATGTGTGTGTGTGTGTGTGTGTATGTATGTATGCATGGATACAAATTTCCAGTCACGTTTTCGGGCGCACGGATCAACCGATTTGAATGGTTCAAAAAACATTCGATTCCTATTGATAGGGAAAAGAGCTGATTAGTTTTTGGCAAAGGCAGGTCCAGCCGTTTCGGAGATACGGAGCAAAGAGTGCAGAAAATAGAAATCGACTTTTTGAGAGAACGGAGCATCCGATTTGAATGATCTAAAAAACATTCAATTAGTAATGGTTGGGAAAATTGTTTATTAGTTTTTGGCAAAGGTAGGCCCTGCCATTTCGAAGATACGAAGCTAAATGTGCAAAAAATGGCAGTATTTGAGAGAACTAAGCGTCCGATTTAAATGATTCAAAGAACTTTCTGCTTGTTTTAACAAAATAATTGATTTTGGAAAAAAAATATTTTTTTCAATTTTTTTTTTTCAAATATTTTTTTTTTGTATATCGAAAATAATTCAGATTTTATTTTTAATTCTGACTAAAGTTCTAATATACTTTAAACAAATAATTTCAACTTTGCAATTCCGTTTATATAATTCTTATCAATATTAGACAATGTTACAATATTAATAATAATCTATTTCAGAACATTCAGTATTTCTCGAACGATGCCATACACCCCACTTGTTATTTAATTTATTTACATTTGAAATAAAATAATATTTCACGCGTATTTGTTTCCTATTTTGGTTATAATAGCCTTACGTAGTGCTCAAAATGACCACTACGAGCGCTTCAGACAATTTGAGTTCCATTGCATGCCTACACACATAGCGAATATGTTTCCACTCTCTCTACTGCTGTAAATGAAAACTCTATGCTTCAAATGTCAAATAATAAATGTAAAAGTTGAAATTATTTATAACATTAAAAAAAATTATTAATAAGTCTAAACCATTATTTAGCGCACAACTATTTTCGTCAATTTTTTATGAAAATTTTTAAAAATGTCGGAAGAAACAATTATGTCTATAAATGATCAGACAATTAAAATTGAACCACCAAAATATTCACCGGAAGACATTAAACTCGAAATGGAGGATGAATTCTATGATGCTGATGTTAGTGTTAAATCTGAATCGTTTACTGAAGACGATGATACGTGTTTAGAAAGATTCATGAATTCCGAGGTGAAAATTGAACCACCAGAATATTCACCAGAAGACTTTCAACTCGAAATGGAGGATGAATTCGATGATGCTGATGTTAGTGTTAAATCTGAATCGTTTGCTGAAGACGATGATACCTGTTTAGAAAGATTCATAAATTCCGAGGTGAAAATTGAACCACCAGAAGACATTAAACTCGAAATGGAGGATGAATTCGATGATCCTGATGTTACTGTTAAATCTGAATCGTTTACTGAAGACGATGATACGTGTTTAGAAAGATTCATGAATTCCGAGGTGAAAATTGAAGAAGAAGTCAAACAGGAGTTAGTCGAGGCACCAACTCATGAATGTGACATTTGCAATAAATCATTTGCAGAATCAGATCATTTAAAAAAGCATATGATCGAACATATGCCTAGTAATAGCAAAGAAAGATCTTTCAAATGCGAAATCTGTCACAAGGCTTTTGATCGATTAAGTGATCTGAAAAGACACATGCTTATTCACAGTGGGGAGCGTCCCCACGAATGCAACATATGCAATAAGAAATTTACACATTTAAGTACTCTGAAAAGTCACATGCGCATTCACAGTGGGGAGCGTCCCCACGAATGCAATATATGCAATAAGAAATTTACAGAATCTAGTAATCTGAAAAAACACATGCTTGTTCACAGTGGTGAGCATCCTCATGAATGCAACATATGCAATAAGAAATTTACAGAATCTAGTAATCTGAAAAAACACATGCTTGTTCACAGTGGTGAGCATCCTCATGAATGCAACATATGCAATAAGAAAATTACACATTTAAGTACTCTGAAAAGACACATGCTTATTCACAGTGGGGAGCGTCCCCACGAATGCAATGTATGCAATAAGGCATTCACAACATCAAGTTATTTGAAAAGTCACATGCAGATACACAGTGGGGAGCGTCCTCATGAATGCAATATATGCAATAAGGCATTCACAACATCAAGTTATTTGAAAAGTCACATGCAGATACACAGTGGTGAGCATCCTCATGAATGCAACATATGCAATAAGAAATTTACATATTTAAGTACTCTGAAAAGTCACATGCTCATTCACAGTGGGGAGCGTCCCCACGAATGCAACATATGCAATAAGAAATTTACACATTTAAGTACTCTGAAAAGTCACATGCGCATTCACAGTGGGGAGCGTCCCCACGAATGCAACATATGCAATAAGAAATTTACACATTTAAGTACTCTGAAAAGTCACATGCGCATTCACAGTGGGGAGCGTCCCCACGAATGCAATATATGCAATAAGAAATTTACAGAATCTAGTAATCTGAAAAGACACATGCTTATTCACAGTGGGGAGCGTACCCATGAATGCAACATATGCAATAAGAAATTTACACATTTAAGTAATCTGAAAAGACACATGCTTATTCACAGTGGGGAGCGTACCCATGAATGCAATGTATGCAATATGAAATTTACACAATCAAGTCATCTGAAAAAACACATGCTGATTCATAAACGAGAGCATCCTGATGAATGAAGTATGTAATGATAATTTATTATTTTAATTTTTATGTATTAAGTATTATTAATGAGCATTACTAATCACTGGTTTCAGGTTCGAATACAAATACCAATCTTGGTCAGCAGTAGTGATATTAGATATTCACAAGGAATATTATATTTCACCAAAAAGTATGGATTTAAAAAAATTTAGTAAATCATTCCTACAATTTTGTATGTGTGCTGCCAGATAAGTTTGTTGAAAATGCCTCGAATAAAGAATCTGTGAATATATATTATGTTATATTTTATTAATATAAAAAGATGTACATGTGCTTATGAACAATTCAAATTGATTTATATAATTTAAATAAATAACAACTTGTTGCTTAATTATTATTATGTTAGGTATGCTAAAACTCCAAAAAGACTGTACGGTTTTGGCCAGTCTTAGTCTTGAAGAACTCGTTTTAGTCCAAAGGTTGTGGGAAAGGTGAGATATTATTTCAAAACCTCATAGAAGATTTACATTTTTAATATAAAATTTTTGGTAGGAGCGCAATTCAAAATGAAACAATCGATGGCGGCTCATACGTCAAACGTCAAATGGTTTTGACTGCTGATTATGTTCAATTAAATTTAATAGGGTGTTTTAGATGAATATCATTTAATTGTGGTAAGTAGTTTTATTTATAGACACAAATATTATTAAACAGGCCGCAAGTGTTATTAGAAACTCAAAGTATCGACTTTTTTTAAATGTTCATGTGAAAATACTGTTTCTGGCTTATATCACACGGTTTTTTGGAAAACGTATTTATTTCAAATCCTGTACTCTAAAAACACTCACTTTAGGTTATTTAAATTAAGATCCTAAATTTGGAATCGATCGAATCGAAGAGGACATTTTGTCGAATAATTTATTTCGAGTTGTAACTTATAACAGACAACACAAAACGTAACTTTGGAACGCGCACCTGTAAAAATTTCAATAATGGCACACAAAATTACGAGATCTTCTGAAAAGAAAAGAAATATTATACAATTGTTAGTATTAAAACGAGTTTACCAGAAAAATGATTCGCTTTGTTTATATTTTTCGAGGCTTACAAATGTCTTACAATTTTGAAGGAATTCCTTCCAACCGCCAGGAAGAGTTTTTTATAAAATTCGAAAAGCTCAATTTTACATAAAAAACAATATTTTCATCACAGCAACATGTTGACTGTAAATGAAGAAATTCAACAAAAATCAGAATTATTATTATTATTATCTTATTATTTCTAATATTGTTATTTTGTTATATTTATTATCTTTCACTTATTGTTTTTATTCGACTTTATTGTTTTTCTAGTATTATTTTTATTATTCAGAAATTTTACTTATTTTATAAAATTTTTCTTCAAAAAGTCTTTTTTTTTTAAAAAAAAAGTAAATTTTTGTCAAAAATTGATAGTTTCTCAAAAATCTAATTTTTTCAGAGTAAATTTTTTTCAGAAATGTTAATCTTTTAAAAAAAAAATAATTTTTGGTACGGGAAGTTCCAGCATTTTGCCTTAAGGTACGATGCCATGCACCCCACTAATTAAATATAATTTTACAGAAAAATAAAGAAAAATAATTTCACTAATTTGTGTAAAATTTTATTAGCTTTCCAACGATATAATATAAATTTATATATTTTTAACAAAATTTCAAAAATATTTGCAAAAATATGAAAAAAATTCCCACGCATACTCTATATTGTACTACTTAAAGTTCCGTGCGTTACTGTCTTTTAAAATTATTTAAAAATACTAAACACGCAAAATAATACAATATCATATTACAAACTAAAACTTAAAAGTCCATTCTTCTGTTTTTCTCAATAGAAACACATGTTATTGAGCAATAAATATTAATATAAATAAATTCTTATGTCATTTCCATGTATAGAATATACACACGATATTACGCAACGGCATATAAGATAATTTGTTCGTGTTAATTGTTAAAGTTCAGCAATGTCAAGAAAACATTGATAGAAATTATAAAAAGTGTGTTATTCTAACTAAATATTAAATCATTGGTAAAACATTGATGGTAAATACTAGGGCCACAAGGGAAAAAACAGATAAAAATGTCACTTATATAGGCAATTTTATACTATTTTGCACCTTAAATTTAAATTCTTGTATACCAATGCTTTTGTAACAATTATAAAATAACATTCCATAGTGTAACGTGATCCAAAACACTTGTGCAAAGTGACGTAATATATATATATATATATATATATATATATATATACATGTATGTATCTATTATTATTCTTCTCATAAGACTAATTAATTATTTAATTAATTCAAATTAAAAAATAGAACAAACTGTCTTTATATATAAAGACAAAGACTTTCACACACTATGCAACTTCCGCATTCTAAAAAATATATTTTTAGACACTTTTCGAATGTTTCTTTCATGTCATCATCAGGTTTTAATTCCATTTATTATATGATGAAATATTTGTTTGAGTTTGATTGTGTATATATTTTACAAATTTGATTTTAAGTATATAGTGTCTTTGGATAAAATATTTTGTAAGGTTTTGTGGTTAAAATAAAATACTTTTGTATAAAATCGTGTAATTTGTTTAGAAGTTATAAGGAATTTTGCACATGGGTGCACCGGTTAGATTAAAATAGATTTTGATGCTTGGTTTTTGCAATTTCAAAATTATTGCAATTTTTTGAGAATTTTAATATAGTTTGTTTGAGACATTTTTGATTTAACTATTTATAAATCAATTTTTGTCATTTATATTTTTTTAAAAAAATTAGTTTGCAAAATATCAACAATGAGATTTGAGAGGAGAGTGTTTTTGACTAAAAGCGTTTGCATCATTTTTGAAGCTCTGTATTTTTTATAATATTATAAATAAATTTACAATATTTTTCGATAAAATTTTATACAATTTTGTCTTACAATATATAATAAATAATACAGCAATATTATTAAATAAAATCAGAAAATTTGTCAAAAAGTACAAGCAATTTGGTCATCAGGAAATAATTGAATTTATTATATGGTGAATTATTTGTTTGAGTTTGATTGTGTATATATTTTACAAATTTGATTTTTTATATATAGTGTCTTTGGATAAAATATTTTGTAAGGTTTTGTGGTTAAAATAAAATACTTTTGAATAAAATCGTGCAATTGGTTTAGAAGTTATAAGAAATTTTGCTCATGGATGCACCGGTGTGATTAAATCAATTTTGATGCATGTTTTTGCGATTGTGAAATTATTGTAAATTTTTGAGAATTTTGATATAGTTTGTTAGAAACATTTTTAATTTAACTATTTAAAAATCAATTTTTGTTATTTGTACTTTTTTAAAAAAAATTAGTTTGCAAAATATCAACAATGAGAGTTGAGAGGAGAGTGTTTTTGACTTAAAACATTTGCATCATTTTTGAAGCTTTGTATTTTTTATAATTTTATAAATAAACGTACGATATTTTTCGATACAATTTTATACAATTTTGTCTTTCAATATATAATAAATAATACCGCAATATTATTAAATAAAATCAGAAAATTTGTCAAAAAGTTACAAGCAATTTAGTCATCAGGAAATAATTGAATTTATTATATGGTGAATTATTTGTTTTAGTTTGATTGTGTATATATTTTACAAATTTGATTTTATATACATAGTGTCTTTGGATAAAATATTTTGTAAGGTTTTGTGGTTAAAATAAAATAATTTTGAATAAAATCGTGCAATTTTTTTAGAAGTTATAAAGAATTTTGCACATGGATGCACCGGTGTGATTAAATCAATTTTGATGCATGGTTTTGCGATTGTAAAATTATTGTAAATTTTTGAGATTTTTTTATATAGTTTGTTAGAAACATTTTTATTTTAACTATTGCCAAATCAATTTTTGTCATTTGTACTTTTTTTAAAAAATTAGTTTGCAAAATATCAACAATGAGAGTTGAAGGTTGAGTTTTGACTAAAAGCGTTTACGTAATTTTTGAAGCTTTGTATTTTTTATAATTTTATAAATAAATGCACAATATTTTCCGATAAAATTTTATACAATTTTGTCTTTAAATTGTGGTGTTATTGAATAAAATCACGAAAATTGACAAAAAGTTACAAGCAATTTAGTAAATGCGGGCACAAATAACCCCTATGATCGATATAGACAATTTATTTTTGTATTTCATAGACAAAATAAATGGGAAATCCTCGAAATTTCGACAAATTATAATAGAAACATTTTAGTACAAAATAATATTAAAAATATTTAATAACTTGTAATAATACTTACAAAAAAATAGAGACAGTTACATTAGTAATTATGAAATTTTCCAAATTAAATTGTAATAATTCTTATTATTACTTAGTCATTATTTTTTAAATATATATATATATATATATATATATATATATATAATTTTACAATTAACATCTGTTAGCTGATTCATAAAATTTCAACAGAATTTTCAAAATAAATAATTATTCAGCAAATGTGTTAATTGAAACATCGCAAACTGGTTTTTATTTATAACATATCTTGCAATTTGTCAAATCTCTTGTAACTTTAAAACGGTTTGTCTGAAATTAATGACATATTCAGCAAATTTATTCAAAATTAAATAATCTACGACATTTTCTTCTATTATAAAACTTTACAACCACTCGGTCTGTTTTAAAATTGCTTTACGAAATGGGATTGTAATTAAAATTGAGCTAAAAGATAAAAGCTCAACTTTGCAGATATTTTTCTGGTTGGTCATAAATATCTGAGAATTTATCCGACACAAACTAAAATAAATATATAGTTAAAAATCTGATAAAATTATCTGCAATTTGGTGTAATTATTTATTATTATATTTGATGGCAATTATTTCTAAAATTTAGTTAAAGCTCGAACAATTGGTAGACAATTTTAACACTTCAAGGTATGTGACGACATTTTCTTAGCTTTTCATAAATATCTTGGAAAAAAGTATTCTATACCTACAAAAACTAAGATATCACTAGAAAGCTGTTAAAATTATCTATATACTGGCTTAATTATTTAAAAAATCAACTAAAACACAAACACTTCAATTTTGCATGGCAAGCTTTTATATGTTGACATATTTTTGTTTTAAGAGAAATATATTGAAAATATTCTAAACATACAAAAGTAAATATATCACTGGACAGGTGTAAAAATTATCTGCCAACTGGCATAGTTATTTAAAAATATGTAGAATTAAAATTTTATGTAAAATTCATCTAAATTACATAGTCTACAAATTCACATTTACAACGTTTTATACGACATAACAATAAATATATCATTAAAAAGCTTGTAAAATTATCTAAAAACTTGCATAATCATTTAAAAACATGTTAGAATAAAACTATATATATATATAAAATTCATCTAAAACCCAAACATTTAAATTTTGTATGGCAGAGCTTTATAATATGTGGAAAAAATATTCTACATAAATAAAAACAAATATATTGCTGGAAAGCTGTTGAAATTATCTAAAAACTGGCATTATTATTTATAATAATATCTGACAAAAAATATTTACAAAAATTATTTGAATTACAAAAACTTTAATTTTAAAGCTTTAAGGAAGCTTTCTATATAGGAACTTCATAGAAGGAAAAACTTTTTTAGTTTTTGATGAATATCTTTAAAAAAGTATTCTACATAAATAAAAGTAAATATTTCCCTCGAAAGCTGTTAAAATTATCTATAGATTTATATAACTAACTAATTTTATATCTTACATAAAATATATATAAAATTTATATAAATCACCAAAACTTAAATTTTGCATGGCAGCTTTTTATATGCGGACACTTAGTTTTTCTTAAATATCTCAGAAAAAATATTCCAAACTAATAAAAACAAACACATCGTTTAAAACGTAATAAATGTATCTATAATTTGGCATAATTATTTAAAATAACACCTGACAAAAATTATTTATATAATTCATCTCAAATACGAAGACTTTAATTTTAAAGCTTTAAGCAAGCTTTTCATAAACGGATTTTTTTTTAGTTTTTCTTAAATAAAATTTAAATTTTATTCTACATAAATAAAAGTAAATATATCTCTTGAGAGCTGTTAAAATTATCTATAGATTTGTATAACTAACTAATAATATACCTTACGGAAATTATTTAAAAAATTTATCTGAAACCCGAACTCTTCAAATTTACATAGTAGCTTTTTATATGGGGACATTTTTTTGTTTTTTTTTTTAAATATCTCTATATTCTACACAAATAAAAAAAAATATATCACTGAAAAGCTAATAAAATCATCTACAACTGGCATTACAAAATAAATCTATATCCCTCCAAAATTATTCCTAAAAATAAATTTCTCATACATTTATCCCATAATACAAAACGTAATACGATTATTACTTTGAACGATTTATAACTCCGATTAAAACAAAATTTTACGACTTCGGCAATAAATATAATTTTTTATTTTCCATTCAAATTTCGTAATAACAATTGTTAGTGCAAATATGAAAGTATGATAAATAATATAAACAAATTCTCATATAAATATTAATGTTGAATTGTTCTATTTTAATACTTACATCATCGTACTGAACCTCCGAGGAGACTTTCTTATCTTTCATCTTTATTTATCTTTTTGAAAGATAAATTTCAGACATAACTATAATTATTTTATCACTGCACATAGTTTAATTAGACAGTTAATAGATGAAACTATAATAATAGATAAAATTGTAGTAATAGAGTTATAATAAAATATTTTGTAATAAAAGATTAAAAAAATTGCTTTAGAGAGTTAATTTTTGGCATTTTTTATATATTTAAAACTATAATAATAGATGAAATTTTAGTAATAAAGCTATAATAAAATATTTTGTAATAAAAGATTTACAAAATTGTTTTAGAGGGCTCAGAATTTTTGGCATTTTTTATATATTAGGTTGTCAAATATCTCCCTTCCGCTTTTTTGCTCTTGGTTTATAATACAAAAAGGCGGAAGGGAGATATTTGACAATCTATTATTTTAATAACTACAACTTGAAATTTAATATTTTTTATTAATTATATCCACAACATAAATTCCACACACACTATCACAAACAACAATTTAGTGACATTTTACCAACAATTAAATCCATCAACACAAACTTTGATTTTATTTTATAAATCACTCCCCCAAACACAATCCCAACTTCGAGTCCAATTTTCTCCCAAACTAGGAGTCGTACCGTTTCGAAATTTGTTATAAACAATCTTTAATTATTCAAAATTAATATTTTCTTAAAATTTTCATATTACATTTGTGTATATTTGTGTTTTATGAGAAATTGTAAGACGCACTAACTGTACAAACACCGCGCGCGGACTGAAACAGCAAAAGACCTAAAAACGAGCATGTTTCACAAATACATAGGAAAGGAATGCAACGTGTTTATAATAGAGCGAGATTTGAGGGAAAAAATAAGGTAGTAAATGTGTTAAAAATAAATAAAATGGTAAAGGACACATTAAAGTACTTAGTTGAGATTATAAAACTGTGAGTCGGTTGTGAAAAATTTGATTGGTTTGATTGGGAATTGAGATAGAGCGCTTAAACGCGCCTTGGTTTAGTTTTTTGTAAATATTTTTAAATTTTGTTTCAAGGTACATAAAAGTAATTATAAAGTTACATAGCTATTGGAGTTGCCTACAGTTCTGTATATTTAAATCATATTACCTTGGAATAAAATTATTTTTAATATTCATCCAAACTTAGATGTTTGTCTTTGCGCGTATTAAATTTGAATTTCTCGTTCGCTTGGACTTGGACATATTTTTAGTTGTAAAGCTAATAAAATTGTCTACATTTTTGCATATTTAAAAAATATTTTTTCTAATTATAATTATTTTTAAAATTTATCTGATCTAGGATTTAAAATTTATTTAAACCCTTCAACGTTTTTCGTTTTTTTGCAAATATTTTTAAAAAATGATTCAAAAAGTAAAAACATGATTATACAGTTGTGAAGATATTAAAATTATCAATAATTTGGTATAATAATTTTTTAATATATTTAATTATAATTATTTTTAAAATTTATCCATACTTAGATGTTTGTTAATACGTATCTTAGATTTGAAATTCTCGTTGGATTGGACTTGGACATTTTTTTAGTTTTTTATAAATATTTTTAAAAATTGGTTCAATTAAAGAAAAGCCATTATCAATAATTTCGTTTAATTGCAAAAATATATATAATTTTAACTATATATGTAAAATTATTTTCATCTACTAGATGTAGAGAATTTTAATAGTACATTTTTATAGTTTTTTCTATTTTCAATTTTTCTTAAATTATTTTACTCAAGGTGCATTAGTTATTTACTATTTTTTGTTTGTTAAATTAAACTTGCAAATTTCTTAAGATAAGATATGAAGGTTTTATCAACAGACTGTTTTATCATTTATCATATGATAATATTTTATATTTGATTTGAATCTAAAAATATTTCATTTTTTGCTTATGAATGTTTATTAAAACCCAAGTAAATTTATTCAATAAATTATTTATAACTTTTAAACTAATTGCTGGATATCAATTCAATTCAATATCAATATTCGGTAAATTTATACAAAATTAAATTATTAGCAATATTATCTAGAATTATAATGCTCTACAATGGGTCAATATAGTCATAAAAAATATATTTCATAGAAAACCAATTTCATTTTCTCAAGCATTATAAAACAAAAGTGCTACAAGTGCATTTCATCTTTAAATTTCTTATATCTCATAAACCATTTGATTAATTTGAATGATGTATTTAGCAAACTTGTTTAGAATTAAATTATAAACAATATTGTCTAACATTATAATGCTCTACAGCAACTCGGTATACTCATAAAACACTTTGGAATATCAGAATGACTCTTTACAAATGGTATAAAACAATTAGTAAACTGCCGGCGCAACACTTTATTAAATTTATCATAACTTTTAAACCATTCGATTAATATAAATGATGAATTTAGCAAACTTATTCAAAATTGAATTATCTTTAATATTGTATAACATCACAAAGCCCTACAACAACTCGGTGTACTCATAAAACACTTTGGGATATCAGAACTATACTCTACAAATGGTATAAATCAAATACTAAACTACAGGCGCATCACTTTACTAAATTTATTATAACTTCTAAACCGTTCGATTAATATAAATAATATATTCAGCAAACTTATTCAAAATCAAACAATCTTTATAATTAATTTTGTCTAACATCACAAAACCCTACAGCAACTCGGTATACCCAAAAAACCAATTCCAAACTCTACTTCATTCTCAACTCAAATGTTATAAATCATTTATAAAAAAGTGCTACCAGTGCATCTCTTCAATAAATTGCCTATAACTTCCAAACCATTTGATCAATATAAATGACATATTCAGCAAACTTATTCAAAATTTAACCATCAAAAATATTGTCTAACATCACAATGCCCTAGGACAAATCGGTATACCCTAAAAATCAAATACAAACTCTACTTCATTCTCAACTCAAATGTTATAAATAATTTTTTACAACTACTAGTGTTGTCAAAAAAAAAATTTTTCGACAAAAGTGTATAATCGACACCAGCTCTCTCACTATTCGACGATCTCTCATTGGTAAAGTCACCAACACAATTGGAGGCACCAACACAGATCCGTCCAAAAAAATACACATGCCAATGACTGAGCAGGGCCGGCCAAGGTAAAATAAATAATAATAAATACTAAGGTAAGGTACAGAGGAGGAATATATATATATATATATATATATATATACACGCATATAGGGTGTCCCAGAGCTCAACGGAGTGACAGTATTGACCCTAACTGTTCTAAAAAAAAATTATCTCACGTTCTTCGGAATTTCTGAGCTTTCAAGTGCAACCTAGAGCTTTGGTAAAATTTTTATCATTTTTCGGTTATTATGGTTAATTTTTGCAAACTTTGTTTATTTAAACTTTGGTTCTGTATTAGTAAATAACATTTCTAAAACCACAGTCCAAAATATT
Organism: Ctenocephalides felis; assembly: GCF_003426905.1. NCBI lineage: Eukaryota > Metazoa > Arthropoda > Insecta > Siphonaptera > Pulicidae > Ctenocephalides > Ctenocephalides felis. Next base: position 5,190,700 of record NW_020537758.1, on the reverse strand, counting down.
AACACATTAGCCCCAAGTTTTCAAAATTTAACACTTTTCGTTGAGCTATGAATTTAAAACTTTTAAAATCGGAAGACTTTGGGAGGCCCTCCTGTAAAAAAAATGCACAAAAGTGTTTCGGTAAGTTTTGTCAAAAGTTTGTGGATTTAATCAGGATTGTAAAATGATAAAATACTTGATAGTTTTGTAATGAAAAGTTTGAAGAAAAAATAAAAACGTAAAAATAACACGTTTACGTCTTGCTCTAGGTTTAACTCTTGCACCCTAAAGCTCGCACTCTAATTTTTTGATTTTTGTTTTTTTACTCGAAAATAAATTTTTTTGCATATTTTCACGTTTCAGAGGTTTCTGAACATTTTAGCAATACTCAGAAAAAATTGATGTATGTGAGTGTGTGGAGATACAAATTTTCTCCGACGATTTCGGGAACACGGATCAACCAATATATTTTGTAGAGATTTTAATAATAAATATAAATATTTTAAATATTTAATTTTAATATAAATATAAATATTTTTATTCCGTACCAAAGTTAAGTTCATAATTTTCAGAAAAATTCAAAGTAGAAAAAAAAATTGAAAATTAAAAAAAAAAAAAATTGGAAGCTTTTTTAAGAATTTTAATTTTTGGTACAGGAAGTTCCAGCAATTTGCCTTAAGTCACGATGCCATACACCAATAGTTTTAGTTTTTAATACTTTGTAAAGTCAATTGGGACTTGACTTAGGTTGGGAATTGTGGACATTTTTTTAGTTTTGTACAAATAATTCTGAAAATTTGTTCAAAGTGTAAAAAAACAAGTATACAGTTGTAAAGCTATTAAAATTGTTTAAAATTTTGTATAATTATATATTAATATATCAAATTATAATTATTTTTAAAATTTATTTAAACTAATATGTTAGTCGATGAGCTTCTTGGATTTGAAACTTGACTTGGGTGGAAAATTGCGAACAAATTTTTGGGTTTTTGATATAAATAAAATATTTTCAAAATTTTGTTCAAAGTATAAAAAAATAAATATATAGTTATAAGACTATTAAAACTACAATTTCTGTCAAGTCGATGTTAATTTTAAGTTGCCTAATTTTTCTATATAAGTCACAGGAGCTTTTTGATAAAAACTTTGCTCATTTTAAAAACGATAAGTTTTAAATTCGCTATGAGTTTTACTGAACATAGTCAGACAATTGTTTGTTCGATATATGTTATTTATTGTAATATAAATGATTTGGTTTTCAGAAAATAATTGCTCAAAGTCAAATTGGAACTTTATGCCTCTATTTTCCTCTACTATTACATTTATTTCAAATAATTTTTATGACCTCACAAATAAGGTTCTCCAGCCTATTTTATTACTTTTTAGAATAACTATAACTATTTAACAGTTACTGAAAGCATGAATTAATATTAATGACATTGACAATGTCATAAAAAGGTGTAATAAAATCTATCCAGCTCGATTTACATAGTCCGATTTTTCGTGGGCGAGGTAACGGGATCGAATGCACGGTAATATATTATTATAAATATACAAAGATACATATATACATGTATATATACATTTATACATATATATATATATATATATATATATATTTATATATTAGTTGTTTTGCTATGATGCAAGCAAGAATGCAGATGCATTTTTTCTATTGAGTATTTACTATAAATGCAAATAAATAGCTATTCATATTAATTTCTGTTTTAAATGCACCTAGAAAGATGCATCAACTTTCAGACGTATTTTGCAGCAAACTTTTATATAGACATAAATATGTTAAATGACGCCAATTATTACTCGATTTATTAATATTTTAAACCTAATAATGCATTTTACAATTTTTCTAACAATATTTTAAACTATTGGTCAAAAACTAAAAAAAGACCTAAACTAGAAAAATTGTAAATGCATCAACTTTAAGACGTATTTTGCAGCAAACTTTTATATAGGCATAAATATATTAAATAACGCCAATTTTTACCCAATTTATTAATATTTTAAACCTCATACTGCATTTTACAATTTTTCTAACAATATTTTAAACTATTAGTCAAAAACTAAAAAAAACCTTAGCTACAGAAATTGTTTGCACCCAGAAAGATGCATCAACTTTCAGACGTATTTTGCAGCCAACATTCATATAGGCATAAATATATTAAATAACGCCAATTATTGCCTAGTTTATTCTTATTTTAAACCTCATTATGCATTTCACAATTTTTCTAACAAAATTTCAAACTATTCGTCAAAAACTAAAAAAAGACTTAAACTAGAAAAGCTGTATTAAATAATTAATAAATTAAATTGCTTTGTGGCAATAACAATTCTGGCATTTTTCTTACTCAGTATTTAATAAATATCATCATTTGAAAACTGATTTTATGTAAATTGATATTTTAAAAAAATATCTTATGTCATAATTAAAGTTTTTCCAGAATATTTATATTAAGACTAAGTCATTCAGTCAATTTTTGTGAGTCACATCCGAAAGGTAATTGCGTTGAAAATAGTACGAAATCCTATTATATATATATATATATATATATATATATAAATTTGCCGCCGACTTTTACGATTTGCCGCCGGTTTTACTTCGCAGTCAATTTCCGGCGGAAGCTTTTAACGCGCCCATCCATCTATCGGCGAGGATAATCGATAATTATTCACAGCCACATATGTATATATATATACATACACTTTATATATATATATATATATATATATATATATATGTATATATACATATGTATGTATATATATATATATATATATATATATATATATACATATGTATATATATATATACATTTGTAAAAGATATTAGCAGCAAATTCGTTCTTACATATGGAAAAGTCATCAATACTATTAAAACCAATAAATAGCATTTGTAACTCATATGTTGATCCAATAAACCAAAAAAATACAGACAACTTAAAATTTTTCTTATATGAAAATTATAATCTATTAATAGTGATATGAATTTATTATTTATAGATCAATATTTCAGGTGAATATTTTTTTCCAGAAAAGTATAATAACCATTTTTTTTTAAGTTTTTAATATTTTGTGATTATCATCAATACTCCTTTTACAAAAAATTGTTTTTAACGGAAAAACTGATGATAGAACACATCGGGCAATAATTGGCGTTATTTAATATATTTATGCCTATATAAAAGTTTGCTGCAAAATACGTCTGAAAATTGATGCATCTTTCTAGGTGATACAATTTCTGTAGCTAAGGGTTTTTTTTAGTTTTTGACTAATAGTTTAAAACTTTGTTAGAAAAATTGTAAAATGCAATATGAGGTTTAAAATATTAATAAATTGGGTAATATTTGGCGTCGTTTAATATATTTATGCCTATATAAAGTTTGCTGCAAAATACGTCTAAAAGTTGATGTTCTTTCTAGGTGCAAACAATTTCTGTAGCTAAGGTCTTTTTTGAGTTTTTGACTAATAGTTTCAAATATTGTTAGAAAAATTGTAGAATGCAGTGTGAGGTTTAAAATATTAATGAATTGAGTAATAATTGTTGTCATTTATAATATTTATGCCTATATAAAAGTTTGCTGCAAAACACGTCTGAAAACTGATGCATATTTCTGGGTGCAAACAATTTCTGTAGCTAAGGTATTTTTTTAGTTTTTGACTAATAGTTTAAAATATTGTTAGAAAAATTGTAAAATTCATATTACCAAATTGGGTAATAATTTGCGTCATTTATGATATTTTTGTCTATATAAAAGTTTGCTGCAAAATATGTCTGAAAGTTGATGCATCATTCTAACTGCATACATTATATATAGTTTATGTCTTTTTTTTGGTTTTTGACTAATAGTTTAAAATATTGTTAGAAAAATTGTAAAATGCAGTATGGGATTTAAAATATCAATAAACCGGGTAATAATTGGCGTCATTTAATATATTTATACCTATATAAAAGTTTGCTGCAAAATAAGTCTGAAAATTGATGCATCTTTCTAGGTGAGTACTTTATATATAGTTTATGTCTTTTTTTGGTTTTTGACTAATAGTTTAAAATATTGTTAGAAAAATTGTAAAATGCAATATGAGGTTTAAAATATTAATAAACGGGGTAATAATTGGCGTGATTTAATATATTTATGCCTATATAAAAGTTTGCTGCAAAAATGAGTGATATAAATTTATCATTTATAGATCAATATTTCAGGTGAATATTCTTTTAAGAAAATTATATTAATAATTTTTTTAAGTTTTTAATATTTTGTGATCATTATCAATACTCCTTTTACAAAGAATTGTTTGTTAACTAATGATAGAACGTATCTAGTTCCAAAAAGTCGTATTTAAATATCTACGAAAAACTTATTGATTTTTATTTATTAGATTAATTATTTTTTGGAAAAGTAACACATAAATTTATATATATATATATATATATATATATATATATACATATATATATATACATATATATCAATTATCTCTGATTACCTTTCCTCCGCAATCCAAGTGGCAAACCAGAAGACAAGTCGCGCACCTCGAATACTCTCTCGCCTCGATCACCTGATGGCAGCACTGGCAGACGATCGGTTTCTGGCCCTTCGCAAATTCGGTTTTAATAGGTTTAAAATCGTGGCGAATCGGCCCATGGGTGAAACCGGAATCGGTACTGGTTTCTGCGGTTTTTGTCAAATTGGAATCTTGGGAATTGTTGAGATGGTCCGATGAAGATGGTTGAAGATTTGGAGGTGAGGGTTGTTGGATGATTTCTGGGTGTGAAGCTTCGGTGAGGATTGGTTGTGTTGATTCATCATCGACCTGAAAAGATGAAATATATTATGTATATATATATATATATATATATATATATATATATACTAGCAAACCCGACGAACTCCGTTTCGCCACCATATGGTTTCGTGAGAAAGATGAAGAAATTTTTTTTTGTTTTATATTTGAAGAGAAAAAATTTGATTTGATTGCACAACAGTAATGAATTTATTTCGATTACAAAAATTAAGTGTTTTTTAGTTGAACTTCTCTAAGTAAATGAAAGTGAATCCGCGAATTATCCGTTTCATTGAAGTGCTCTTTGGTAAACCACATTTTTTGTTTTTTGGTCTGACGTTAACACAAACAAAGCGGATGGTTTTCCAACTCGTGGATAGGCAACGTATAACTGCCCATGTAAAAAACAATGATTTTCTAAATAATCTATTTGAAATTTATCCCGCAAATACTAAGCGATTGGCCTTGCGACTTGTTATTGCGAACGCAAGGCGAACTGGAAATTGCAATCGTTTGAAGTCAAACGGAAGAGCAGTCAGAATCATTGGTATGTCACCAAATCGCCAGCAATTTTTAATTGAATGGTGAAATTCAGTACGTGTACATCATTATTCTTTGCGGCAAGAATTGCTAGTTGACTTAACCAAGCATAATTCTGATAATTCTCATTAATGTCATTACTCTAATTTTTAATTGCGGTGCGTGAAGTTCCAGCAATATGCATTAGGGCACGATGCCATGCACCACTAATTTTCTTAGCTATAAACCTTGCGGAGCCCGAGACCTTTCCAACGAATGCAAAATTGTCGAAATCGGTTTGTGCGTTCTGGAGTTACTTCGTCAGGAAGGAAAACCCGACTAATTTTTATATATATAGAAGATATATACTAATATTTGCGAGTTATTTGACTAAAAACCAAAAAAAAAGTCCCGAATTTTCTATTCATTTCCAAAGAATAATAAAAGATCGAATTCAAAGTCGTTTTATTCCAAACTTTTATATCGCAGCGTATATAACTGTTGGCATTATATATATATATATATATATATATATATATATATATATATATATATATATATATATATAAACAGACTTTTTGATTATAATTGATTTGGCATGCTACATATGGCTAGTCTCGCCTCAGTTTTATTTTTCTCTTTATATATATATATATATATATATATATATATATATAAACGTATATATATACATCTTAATTGAAAATTTATAGAATAAAGAACCATCTGTTTCATTTATCAATAAGTGCTTTTGATCTCTAAGAGCTACATATGAGTATTGTTATTTATAAATATAAATATATATATATATATATATATATATATACGAGGTCTGTTCAAAAAGTACCCGGAATTTTCGTTTTTTCAAAAAAATATTTATTTATTCGTCTACATTAATGTGGTCCCCTTCAAAGTAGTCCCCCCCAGATATAATACACTTATGCCAGCGTTTTTTCCAATTTTGGAAGCACCCTTGATATTCACTTTTTGATATGTCCTTGAGCACTCTCGGCGATTTTCTTCAATCGAGGAAAACCGCCGTCCTTTCATGGGTCTCTTCAACTTTGGGAATAGGAAAAAGTCACACGGAGCCATATCTGGTGAATTTTTGCACTTTGCAACACTTTATTTCATTTTTTACGCAAAATTTAATACAAATTCTTTGACTTTTCAATTCTTCCATTGTAAAAATCGCCGAGCTCAGAAAAACACGTCGAACCTTAGCGACTACCACAGACAAAGTAAACAGTGAATATAGCTGAAAATTTCATCATACTTTAGGGGCATGTATACCAACACAATAAAAAAAAAATTTTGACAATCAGACACTCCAGATCCGCGAAATTTAAAAATTCCGGGTTCTTTTTGAACACACCTCGTATATATATTTTATTTATTTATTAATACGTGCACGTAAACTTCCAGGAATTTCTTTCCGGATACATATATATATATATATATATATATATATATATATATATATATCTTCAGGCTCAGGTAAATACAATAGAAGAGAAATCCAGGTAGGCAAGTACAAAGGACAAAGGACGACCAGTATTTATTATTTAAATTACAAAAGGTGTCGACTAAAGTGAATAATTTAGAAACGAAACCCTCTTGTAAAGGAAATAGTATTATAAATATATATATATATATACATATATATATATATATATATATATATACAGGGGCCGGTCCTGCCTTGCATGCAATGCATGCAAAAAATGCGGGCGCAAGCCTTAGGGGGCGCCAAAACGAGTTTCGGAAATTAAATTTATAATATAATATTTATATTTTTTTATATAAAATCTAGAATTATTTATTTAAAATCTAGAATACTTAATAAATTATAATAAATAATTTAACTTAACTAGGGATACGGAGACACAAAAAGCATATTTATTTTGCAATGTGATATCAGTAAAAACAATTAACCGATTAATAATTCTGCAAATTAGTAAATAACAGCTCTGTTTCGCAATTTTTTCTTTGTTTGAAGTTACCGTGAAATCGAAAAAGAAATTATCTGGTGTTCAATTCCATAAGCGCAAACCTGCGAAAGATTAAATTAATTGTTGGGCATTATTGACGAAAAATTGCGAGCTGATGTAGTTGAATCGGAACTTGCAAAAAAATATAAACAAATTATAAGAAATGGGGAGTCAGTGCTTAGAAAATGACTTATTTATTCCGAGAAATTGAATTGTAATTTTTGCTTTTGTTGCAAATGTTTCGCATCTGTTGAACTTTGAATGTTGAAGACATGCGTGGAACAAATATGAAAAATAGAAGCAAAATTTACTTTGGAACAAAAATCTTAAGGCTTGTTTTATACCTAGTGGTGTCCATACTCTAAATTTAATAATTATTAACTATACAGAAATAATACATATCAAATATAATAAGTTTTTTTCTCAATATTGTTCAAGAAATGTGTAATTTCTTTGCATTTTTTTCTGATTTTTGAACAATACTTCTAAAATACGTTAAAAATTCAACTTTAAAACAACAAGCTGATACTCTGAATATGACGGCTCTTACGATATCTATAAGAAGAAGTTTACGAAGCAATTTTGGATATTGTAAATGATGAAAAATAAAATTAAATTAAAATTTAAAAAATCCAACATGAAATACGAGTGTTATGTTTGAAAATTAAATGCTAGTTTTTTTAAATATTAATATTGCACATATGTTAAAAATAATTGAAAATTTCAAAATACTTGATTATAATCAACCCCGAATCGCCTCGATTTTCTAAATAAATTTAAAATCAATATATTTTATATGCTTTTAGATTATATCTAATTTTGTGTGCACTAAATCCAGAATAATTAAAAATTAATTTATTTATTTCACTTAATATTCTTGTTAAATTAAAGTTATAGAATTTAAGAAATGCATTTCAGAAATAGTATTTATTATTTTGATGTCAAGATTTTTATATTTAAATATAAATCTTTAATATTAAAATAATAATTAATATTTCTGAAATGCATTTCTTAAATTCTATAACTTTAATCTAACAAAAATATTAATTCTTTTGGTATGATAGTCGAACTTACATCCTTAACCAATTTACTACATATTGAATATTACTAAAATGTGATATTATGACAGGGATTGTTTTATTTATTGATATCGATAATAATAAATAAATTTAAAAACAAAATATATTTTATACCCTTCTAGATTATATCTAATTTTTTGTGTACTTAATCCAGAATAATTAAAAATATTTTTTTAAAAAATATGTAAATATTTATATAATTTTAATGATAAACTGTTAAAACGGTGAAAATTAATAATAGGGGGGGGGCGCTATAAAAAAAGTTGCATGCGGGCGCTAAGGACCCCAGGACCGGCCCTGTATATATATATATATATATATATATATATATATATATATATATACAAAATTGTTCAGTATTGTATACTTATCTTTTTCACTCTTTTAAATAATTATTTTTACAACAAGATATTTTAGTGTTTTTTTAATTTTGATAATACATTTAATGCTCTGTAATTATTTTTAAACAAATTGATTTTCTCAACATATTTTATTTAGTCCAGTCAAAATGGACAAGAAAAAGAAATTCTTGAAGAAACGTTAGGATAGAGCCCAAAATTGTTTAATAAACTATTACAAATAATATGCCAAAAAATCCTTCGATATAAAAAAATGCATTTACTGTAAAGGAATTTAGTTTTTTTTTAATTTTTCTCTAATATCTTAAGTATTTTTACAAAGAACATGTTAGCAGATCTTACAATTCTCTACAAAATTTTTTGTGCTTATTATTTGAAATGGTCGAGGTAGTTTCTTAAATATATATATATATATATATTTATATATATATATATATATATATATATTTATATATATATATATACATATAAAATAGAAAAAAAAAATTAACCCCGTATAAAATTTTAATTTGATTTATTGGGTTTAGGGTTACGCCACAACAATGCGGGTTCTATAAAATATTACTATTTTATTGAGTACATTAATCAATTGTAAATGTATATATATATATGTATATATGGATATATATATATATATACATTTATAAATTTATTTATTTCTATACATAAAAACATATGCCCATGTACTTTTATAGTTTGTACGTGATGTATGAGCAAATTCCGAATTTTATACAGGCTGTAAATATTTGCAGGATTGCAAATATACATTTATATTGCATATATATATATATATATATATATATATTTGTATAAATAATATCCATAAGCACTCAGAGTACTAAATGTTAAAACATTTGTATATAGGTACTTGTCAAAGGGACAGAAATTATTATTATACACTTAATGTTATTTGAAGTTTTTGATCTTTAGAAAATGCAAAATTATATTTGAATATTTTTGATTAATTTAGTTTTTATCAATATACTCGTATGCACTTTTATAGTTTTCTTGAATTTTTTGTATGCACATTTTTGAGATATTTTGAATTTTTGGTATAGTACTAAAACATTTGTACCTTTTTATATAGTTAAACATGTTATGAAATTCACTATAAAATGATGTATTATAATATATATCAATTCTAATAAAATGTTATTCAAAAACGTATCCGAAATTTGTTCATTGAAAACCAATGTTTGTAACAAAAATTCAATGATGCATTGCACTTTTTTTGTTTTGTTGACTTTTTGGTATAAATTTGTACTAATACATTTGTACCTTTTTATATAGTTAAACATGTTATGAAAATCACTATAAAATGATGTATTATAATATATATATATATATATATATATATATACATATATATATATATATATATACATATATATATATATATATATATATATCAATTCTAACAAAATGTTATTCAAAAACATATCCAAAAATTCTTCATTGAAAACCAATGTTTGTGACTAAAATTCAATGATGCATTGCACTTTTTTAGTTTTGTTGAATTTTTAGTATAAATTTGTATTAAAACATTTGTAAATTTTTATTTGCTTGAAAATGTCATAAAATTTACAATAAAATGATGTATTACAATATATATCTATTTGAACAAAAAATTATTTAAAAACGCATCCCAAAATTTGTTGATTGAAAACCAATGGTATTTGTGACTAAAGTTTAAAAATGCAAAACTGTTGTAAATTTTTGTAAATTTGAAAATGGCATAAAATTTGTAACAAAATGACATCTTACAATATATATCAATTCGAACAAAATATTATTTAAAAACGAATCCGAAATTTATTGAACAAAAAAAAACATATCTCTCATATACCTTGCACTTTTTTGGTTTTTATGAATTTTTGCCATAAATTTGTACTAACATATTTATAAATTTATATATGGTTAAAAATGTCATAAAATTTACTATGAAATGACATATTATAATATATATCAATTCAAACAAAATATTATTTAAAAACGTATACAAAATTTGTTGATTTAAAACCAATGGCTTAAGTTTTTATATTTTTGATTTAATTATTGTATGCATTTGTGTAAATACATGAAGGTGTGTAAATTTACTAGAATGTGTATATTATTATAATTGTTCTAATAATAAATAATATTAGTATTACCAAACACTCCAAGAATTTTATTATTTATAGTTCCCTATTTATAATTACCATTAAAAATAAACTCATTATTCCTCTCATTATATAACTCCATTATATTAGTCATTAGAAAATGAGTCACATCGTCAATTCGTTCCAAGGATTTTGATTCGAGATTAAGATGAATATAAAATAATACAAATATCGTGTTACATATGTTTCAACATGAAATCGAAAGCCTAATGGCATTTTGTCGAATCAGAAAATAAAATAATCCTAGAGCCATTAGTTGCACGATAAGGAATTGTTTTTGAAATGAAATATGTTTTGAAATGCATTTGAACGTGATGGTTGGGAAAGAATTCCAATAAAAGGATACATTTTTTATTAATATTTGGTTCAAATTTATATATATTGAAATACATAATTCCATAGTAAATTTTATTACATTTTCAACCGTATAAAATATTTTAAATGTTATAGTACAAATTCATAACAAAAATTAAAAAAAAAAACTAAAAAAGTGTATACATCGTTAAATTTTTGTAACAAACGCCATTAGTTATCAATTAACAAATTTCGGATGCGTTTTTTGTCAATATTTTGTTTAAATTAGTATATATTAAGATACACCATTCTATAGTAAATTTTATCAAATTTTCAACCATGTATAAATTTGCAAATATTTCAGTACAAATTTAGAGAAAAAAATTTAAAATACTAATAAAAATGCATACACAGATAAACTTTAGCCATTGGCTTACAATTAACAAATTTCGGATGCGTTTTCCAAAAATATTTTGTTCTAAATACTATTATCACCAGTTTATAGTAAATTTTATCAGCTTTCCAACTGTATATAACTTTTTGCATGTTTTGGAACAAATTTATAGCTAAATTTACAAAAAAAAAACGATAACTAGCTGTAAGTGGAATTCTGTCTTAAGGCAATTAGGGCATCGTGCCTTAAGGCAAATTGCAGGAACTTCCCGTACCAAAAATTGTTATTTTTTTTTAAAACGATTAACATGTTTGAAAAAATTTTACTTCGCAAAAATAAGATTTTTGAGAAACTATAAATTGGACAAAGAATTACTTTTTCTTGAAAAAAAATTTTTTTTTTTAAAAAATAATTATAAAAAAAATGTTTTCTTTATTTTGACATATTTTGGAAGATCTGAACTTTTTTTCAAACCAATCGTACTGCTTTAACTGCATAGGGACAAAATATAAAGCGTAAAGCGCCGCGTCGCTGTCTAACGGGTAAACATTGGTACGGAACCCATAGGAATGTAAACAAAATTTATACTTATTGTTAAAATCTCTATAAAATATGTTTATTTTTGACCGCCAAATGGTAGTTTTTTTTACTTTTTTCGTTAAATCTCCGAAACCGCTAGACCTGCCCTCATGAAAATTTGATCACTTCTTTATCTGGTCAATACAAGTAAAATGTTTTTTAAATTATTAAAATCGTACGCTCCGTTCTCTTAAAAACTGAGTTAACGTTTTCGGCACTTTTTGCCCCGCATCTTCGGAACGGCTAGACCTGCCTTCGCCAAAAACTAATCAGCACGTCTCCTTATCAATACGAATCGAATGCTTTTTGAATTATTCAAATCGGTTGATCCGTGTTCCCGAAATCGTCGACGAAAATTTGTGTCCGCACATACATACACACACGTACATGCATACACACACACACACACACACACACACATACATCCATTTTTTCTAAGGTATGCCAAAATGTTCAGAAACCTTTGAAACGTAAAGATATATAAAAATTTTCATTTTCGATTTTTTTGCGATTACTATAACTTGCCCTACGGGAAGTTAAAAACTGCATTCATAAGTAAACTGTAGCGACAAACGTTCTTGAAACAAATATCTAAATATCGTAGCTATTTTAAACTGATAATTTGCACTAATTAATATATATTAAATTATACCATCTTTTAGTACATTTTATCAGCTTTTCAACCATATACCACATTACAATTCCTCTAATACAACATTACAGTCAAATTTCCAAAAAACCAAAAATAAATTACATTCAGTTCGCGTACTAGCAAAGTAACCCAGTTGCATTTAATTAACAATATGGAGCAGACGTCGATGGAAATTACAATTTTATTAACAATTGATGTTTTTTGTAAAATTTAGGGCACTGGTATTGATTAGAAAGTTTTAGAATAATTTTGAAATTAGTTAAATTAAATTAAAAACAAATTATTGTAGCATTACATAAATTAAAGAAAAAACTGCACAGATTTAATTTGATAGCAAAAAGAGTTTAAGGCTTGACTGTATTTATAATATGTATTACTTGACTATATATATAATATACATTAACTTGACAGTATTTATAATATAAAATAACTTGACTATATTTTTTTATATATAAAAAATTAATGTCAGTCACGTATCCACAATGACAGTTATAAGGAAATGACATAACATATTTTATTATATATATATATATATATATACACGTATATATATACATATATACGATATATATTAATAAAAGTATTGGAATATTACGATTTACAAAATTTACAAATATAGCTAACAATTTTATTTATAAATTTCAAGAGCGTTCATTGCTAAAGCTTATGAATGCACTTTTTTTGGCTATTTGTAAATTTAGCCATGAATTTGTTCTACAAAATTCAAAATAATATATATGATTAAAATGCTGATAAAATTTACTAAAATCTGATGTATTTTAATATATAATGTTGTCAAATATCTCCCTTCCGCCTTTTTGTATTATAAACCAAGAGCAAAAAAGCGGAAGGGAGATATTTGACAACCTAATATATTGATTTTTACAAATTATTAATTTAAATTAGCTGCGAAGTTCAATTATGTGTCAAAAGCGTTTGTTACTAAAGCCTACACAAGCACTTTTTCTAGTTTTCAATAAATTAAGCTGCAAATTCGTTATACACATTCAAAATCATATATGTATATGATTAAAAAGCTGATAAAATTTGCTAACTAGCTGTAAGTGGAATTCTGTCTTAAGGCAATTAAGGCATCGTGCCTTAAGGCAAATTGCTGGAACTTCCCGTACCAAAAATTATTATTTTTTTAAAAACGATTAACATTTTTGAAAAAAAAAATTACTTTGAAAAAATAAGATTTTTGAGAAACTATAAATTGGACAAAAAATTACTTTTTTTTGAAAAAAAAATTTTTTTTTTTAAATTTTTTTTTAAATTTTTTTTTAAATTTTTTTTTTTTTGTTTTTTTTTTTTGAAAAAAATTTCTTTTTTATTTTGACATATTGTGAAAGATCTGAACTTTTTTTCAAAGCAATCGTACTGCTTTAACTGCATAGGGACAAAATATAAAGCGCGTAAGCGCCGCCTCGCTGTCTAACGCATAAGCATTGGTACGGAACCCATAGGAATGTTAACAAATTATATACTTATTGTTAAAATCTCTATAAAATATCTGATAATTTGATGAGCATATGTCTAATGATCATTTTTGACCGCCAAATGGCTCATTTTTTTACTTTTTCCTCCATATCTCCGAAACCGCTAGACCTACCTTCATGAAAATTTTATCGATTCTTCATCTTGTCAATACAAGTGAAATGTTTTTTGAATTATTCAAATCGGACGCTCCGTTCTCTTAAAAACTGAGTTACCGTTTTCGGCACTTTTTGCCTCGTATCTTCGGAACGGCTAGACCTGCCTTCGCCAAAAACTAATCAGCACGTCTCCTTATCAATACGAATCGAATGTTTTTTGAATTATTCAAATCGGTTGACCCGTGTTCCTGAAATCGTCGACGAAAATTTGTATCCGCACATACATACACACACGTACATACATACACACACACATACACACACACATACACACACACACACACATACATCCATTTTTTCTAAGGTATGCCAAAATGTTCAAAAACCTTTGAAACATAAAGATATATAAAAATTTTCATTTTCGATTTTTTTGCGATTACTATAACTTGCCCTACGGGAAGTTAAAAATTAATGTATTTTAGAATGTAGTGATTCACACAAATAATTAGCTTAAAATGGTCTCAAAAATATATTAATGTTTTTCTAGAGTTTTTGTTGCAAAAGTTAATGGATGTACTTTTTTCAGTTTTTATTAAATAAAGCAATAAATTTGTTCTGAAACATTCATAAAATTTCATATGGTTCATAAACTGATAAAATTTATTAAAAACTGATGTATATTATTATAAAGTGATTTTTACAAATTATTAGTTTATTTTGCATTATTCGGTACGGATTTTATTTTTAAGATATTTTTAAACGAATCTCATTTTGTAATTCAATTTTAAAAAAATACTTCTTTATGTAATATTTAATAACAAGTATTTTCTTTTTTCGCAGTTTACCTGGCTTTGTGCATTTAACCTGATTTGGCACGTCGTTCCAGGTTGACGACAATCGCCCTATTACACATTTGGCGAACTTATTTTTCTAAAAACCAACAAGAAATTTAAACAAATATTATTATACAATTTGCTACTTGTACTTTGGTAAAGACTTTAGGCGCATTTAGGCTTTTGATGTACGTGTATGTATAATAAATGGTTACAAGTGTACCTGTATCAACTTCGACTACTTAAATTAGCTACGAAGTTCACTTATGTGCGTCAAGAGCGTTTGCTGCTAAAGTTTACAAATACACTTTTTTAGTTTTTTGTAAATTAAGCCATAAATTTGTTCTGCAATATTCATAAAATTGTATGTGGTTGATAAACTGATAAAATTTGCTAGGAACTGATGTATTTTATTATACAGTAGTTTATATAAATTATTAGTTTAAAATAGCCTCAAAATATATGTATGTGTTTCTAGAGGTTTTGATGCTGAAGTTTATGAATGCACTTTTTTTGTTTCACCCTAAATAAAGCAATAAATTTGTTCTGCAACATTTATAAAATTGCATATGGTTGAAAAGCTGATAAAATTTACTATTAAATTATGTATAAAATCCTTTATGAATTCAAACATATTGTAAGATAGCATTGAAATTTATGTATGTGTTTCAAGAGCATTTATTGCTAAAGTTAATGGATGCACTTTTTTTTTGTCAATTTGGCTATTAATTTGTTCTACAACATTCAGAAATTCATACAATACTGTAAAGCTGATAAAATTCACTATAAACTAGTGTATTTTAAAATTTATCTATTTATACAAATTTTTAGACTAAAATAACCTTGAACTTAATGTATGTGTTTCAAGAGCATTTGTTGCTAATTTTACAAATGCACTTTTTTCGTTTTTCGTAAATTTGCTAATAATTTATTCTATAACATTTATAAACTTGTATATGGTTGAAAAGCTGATAAAATTTACAATAAAATTATATATTAAAAAATATGCATGTTCAATCAAAATATTATATAAAAACAAACCAAAACTTTATTGATTGGACAGTTGGTCTAAGTGGCTAAAGTTTATTAATGAATGCATTTTCTCTAGATTTTTAAATTTTTTGTAATGAGTTTATACTACAACATTTAAAAATTTATATATTTCTGAAAAGTTGATAAAATTCACTACAGAATAGTGCATTTGAAAATATGCTAGTTCATAAAAATTATTTATTTGAAACAGCTTTGAAATTTATATATGTATTCAAGTTGCAAAAGTTCGTGAATGCTTTTCTTTCGTTATTGCATATATATATATATATATATATATATATATATATATGCATATGTGTGTATATGTATGTTAGTTATATATTAAATTAATTTTAATCTAGTTAATTAAAGCGTGCCCTAAATCATTACTGCCCACAGAAATCACTTAAGCGAATTTCTATACATTTACAGACTTTTGTATTCATTAACTTTAATTATCATTTATTTTAATTAGAAACATGTATATATATATATATATATATATATAAATTATGAATTATCTAGTTTATCAAAATTGATTTCAAAATTCCTGCCATGCCTCATAACAATTATTTTACTATTAACTTTGAAATACATTTTAAATAAACTCTTAAAAAAATTATTCTTCAATAACTTTCTTATGACTTCTATATTGTATTACCTCTGTTATATACTAAGAAAGCTAAAATTAAATATTTTGTACGTTTCGACACTAAATGTGTGTCATCATTGCTAAACAATAATCTAGTTATATTGTATTGAAAATTATATTTGGTGCGGAGTTTATTCAAGATTATTTTTCACATTTAATATAATAGATTTAATAATTATATTTATAATTGATGCCTGATTTCAGAAAGTATATATATATATATATATATATATATATATATATATATATAAAATTTTGGAATCAAACGAAAATCTTTAGTCCGCAATATTATTCAGTTAATTTCAAATATGTATTTATATATATAAATATTTATATGGAGTCAATGTACTCTTAATATGCATCATATTCAGAGCATCATATTATATATCATAATTTTATATATATATATATATTATATATATATATATATATATAATATATATACTTAAAGTGATGCAGTGCAATTTAAATGAATGATGCATTAAGATAATTGGAGCATCGGTTTCATATACATTTATATATATATATACATATATATATATATATATATAAATTTATAATGTTTAAGGTTTTATAAAATTTATAAAATTCGTATGAAAGGCTACCGGATAAGGCTACTATTAAAATACCGTTTCGTATTTACGTATATGGTAATTTTAATGAAAATTCATGTCATGTATTTATGCCATTGAAGACACATCCAAGAATTTATATATATATATATATATATATATATATATATATATATATACATATATATATATACTGAAAATATTATTAAATTCCTATGTTATACCTAGTTCTTGGTATTTTATATAAATCCTTCAAATTTGTCTAAATTTGGGTGTACATCATGCTTTCAAAATACCATTTCCAAAAAAAAAATTACAAAAAAGTTGAAATGACAAAACTGATGCAAAACTAAATGAATAAATATTTTATGGATATTCTTACATAATATTTCATAAAAATTTGTAGTTAAATAAATCATATTAGTTGACTATTTATAAAATTAGATGATAGGGCAATAATTTTTTTTTTCAAAAAATTAAAAGGTTGGAAATTTATATATTAAATTATTTAGTGTATTAATATATAACATTAATATATAACAGGACTGTTTTATCAAATATAAAAATCATCTTTATTTGAGCAGCAGAGTTGTAACAAATATTTAAAAATAAATTGTTAAATTTTCGCTTTAAAAAGCACTATCTTGAAATGAATATTTAGACTCATCACTTTTTTGCAATTTATTGAAAATATCTCAAATATTGATTAAAAAGTATATACATTTTATACTTTAAATGATAATAGACATATTAAAGTATAATATAGTAACATTTTAAACATTAACTACAAACACAACAATATTAATAATTTTTTTAAACTTTGATCTCTTAACGTATCATATATGAAAACACTTAGCACATTTTCATATAAAATTTTAAAAATCTCAAAAGTTTGTAAGAAAACATATAATTTTTATGCTCCAAATCATAATAGACATATTGAAGTATTATATATTAAAATTTCAATAACTTAAAACAAACGTAACTAATTATAAAAAATATTTAAAAATTAACTGATAATTTTTCGCTTTAACCAGCACTATCTTTCTTAAAATGAATATTTAGACTCATCACTTTTTTGCAAATTATTGAAAATATCTCAAATATTTGTTAAAAAATTTGTAAATTTTTATACATCAAATGATAATAGACATATTGAAGTATAATATATTAAAATTTGAAATAATAACAACAAACACAACTATATTAATACATTTTTTAAACTTTAGCACATTTTCATATAAAATTTTAAAAATCTCAAAAATTTGTTAACAAACATATAATTAGTTATACTCCAAATCATAATCGACATATTAAAGTATTATATATTAAAATTTCAATAATTTAAAACAAACGTAACTAATTATAAAAAATATTTAAAAATGAACTGTTAATTTTTCGCTTTAACAAGCACTATCTTTCTTAAAATGAATATTTAGACTCATCACTTTTTTGCAATGTATTGAAAATATCTTAAATATTTGTTAAAAACTATATATATTTTTATACTTTAAATGATAATAGACATATTGAAGTATTATATAGTAACATTTTAAATATTAATAACAAACACAACCATATTAATATTTTTCCCAAAATTTGCTCTCTTAACGTATAATGTGTGAAAACACTTAGCACATTTTTACATGAAATTTTAAAAATCTCAATAATTTGTTAACAAACATATAATTTTTTATACTCCAAATCATAATAGACATATTGAAGTATTATATATTAAAATTTCAACAATTTAAAACAAACGTAACTAATTATGAAAAATATTTAAAAATGAATTGTTAATTTTTTGCCTTAACCAGAACTATCTTTCATAAAATGAATATTTAGACTCATCACTTTTTTGCAATGTATTGAAAATATCTCAAATATTTGTTTAAAAATATATAAATGTTTACACTTCAAATGATAATAAACATATTAAAGTATAATATACTAAAATTTTAGACATTAATAACAAATACAACTATATTAATAAATTTTTCAAACTTTGCTCTCTTAACGTATCATATATGAAAACACTTAGCACATTTTCACATAAAATTACAAAAATCTCTAAAGTTTGTAAGAAAACATATAAATGTTAATACTTTATATAATTCTAGACATAATAAAGTATAGTATATTAAAATTACAATATTGTAAAACAAACATAACTATTTTAATAAATACCAAAAAACATTTTATATATTTGTTTCAACAATAATTTCACATTGTCATGTATTTTTTATATTAACTACTTTATAATTACAATGTGAGTTCATTATATAAACATTAATCATAATTTTAAGATACTTTTATATAACATAATGCAAGTAAAAAATTTATAAAAAAGATTGTACAAGTCGCTAAATGATAAATATGGATTTTGTCTAAAAGGCTCAGAATTTTAAAATCCAACAAAAAAAGACGTCGACTTCTGTCTTTTTAGTCATCACCATATTATTTTTGCTACAAAAAGTAAAACCATGAGAAGATATGTTTATCCACTTGTTAACCAACTGGGTAAACAAAAAATTATACACATGTGGTAAAATATTTTATATATATAATTGAAAATATTCATCTTACTTAAAAATCGACTACGCATTTGAATATGTGAATTTATGAACAATTAGTGTGAAATTTTTCTATAATTTAATATCTAATGTCTGTAATAATAGAGGAATAAAAAGGATCATTAAATTCGAAGTGTCTGACATTAAAATATCATAAAATGAAGACCATTAAAAAAATACTACCGGTAGTAGAAAATATGTTGGAGTTACTATATTTGGAGGAATGATAACTACTTGACATTTCCTAATATGAAATAGTAGAAATAATATTAAAATATACTTGTATATATATATATATATATATATATATATATTTATATATATACAGGTATACATTTATTATACAAACTACGTACTTTGTATTTAAAAATATAATGCCTTCTTAGTTTTTTAATTTTTGCTCATTTCAATTTTGATTTTTATTAATTTATTATAACTAAAGAAAATGTATTATATTTAATTAAAGTACAGATATTAAATTTTTGAAATTTCAATATATTATACTTGAATATGTCTATTTTAAATTGAAGTAATAACTTTTATATACTTTCAAACAAATTTCTGAGATAATTAAAATTTTATGGCCAAAAATTTTATTTTTGTGTATGATTAGTAAGAGAGTAAAGTTTAGAAAATTTATTAAAATAGTTCTGGTTTTTCAAATATTTTGAAAATTTAATATATTATACTTGAGTGTGTCCATTATAACTTGAAGTATTAAATTATATATACTTTTTAACAAAAATTTGAGATTTTTTTAATTTTAGGACCAAAATTCTTATTTTGTTATGTATGATTATTAAGACGGTAAAATTAAAAAAAAAATATTAAAATAGTTATGCTTGTTCAAAAATTTAAAATTTCAGTATATTACACGTTATTATATATACTATGATTTGAAGTATTAAAATTTATATATTTTGTAACAAATTTCTGAGAATTTTAAATTTCGTGACCAAAAATTTTTTTTTATGTATGATTAGTTAGGAGGGTAAAGTTTAAAAAATTTATTAAAATAGTTCTGGTTTTTCAAATATTTTGAATTTTTAATATATTATACTTTAATATGTCTATTATAAATTGAAGTATTAAATTATATATACTTTCTAACAATTTTTGAGATTTTTTACATTTTATGACTGAAATTCTTATTTTGTTATGTATGATTAGTTAAAAGAGTTTTTTTTAAAAAGGTATACAAAATTATATTAAAAAGTTTGAAATTTCAAATATTTATACTTGAATATGCCTATTTTAAATTGAAGTAATAAATTTTATATACTTTCTAACAAATTTTTAGATTTTTTACATTTTATGACCAAAAATCTTATTTTTGATGTATGATTAGTTAAAAGAGTAAAGTTTAGAAAATTTATTGAAATAGTTGTGTTTGTTCCAAAGTTTTGAAAATTTAATACATTATACTTGAGTATGTCTACTATGATTTAAAGTATTAAAATTTATATATTTGTAACAAATTTCTGAGATTTTCAAATTTTTGACCAAAAATCGTATTTTTGTGTATGATTTGTTAAGAAGGTAAAATTTTTAAAAAAAATATTAAAATAGTTATGCTAGTTCAAAAAATTTAAAATTTCAGTATATTACACGTTAATATGTCTACTATGATTTAAAGTATTAAAATTTAAATATTTTGTAACAAATATTTGAGATTTTTTGTATTTTATGAGTGAAAGACCAACATATGTCTTCATATATAAGAACAAAGTTTCAAAATTTTATTAAAACAGTTGCACTTATTTCAAAATGTTAATATTAAAATATATTATATTTTGATATATATATATAATATATATATATTATAATTAAATCTCGAATTTTCACTAGTTTTCAATAAATATTTCCTATATAATTAAATTTAAAAAAAATTCTTTGACTTTGTTTAAGTATGATTACGAATAATTTTCCTCATGAACATGAACTAGTAGATTCTTTTTTGATATTTTATTAAAATTTATAATATTTTTGTATTAGTCATATATACTTATTATATACAAGAATAAAGCCAGTTAAATTTACATAAACTGTCATTATTAAGTCGATACTAAATTTAACACAAAAACGTCTTGAAACACATTTAAATTTTCTTTACAAACATTGGTAATGATTTATTTCAAACCGAAATAAATATTTATGCTAATTTCTTAGAATAAATTATATAATATTGAGATAATAAAATTCATACAATAGATAAAATGCACAATAAATTAATATATTCTGATAAGAATGTACACCAAATTATGTAACAAATGATCGAGATTGTTTGAATTTTATAAGAAAAAAAATTATGAGTGTAAAGTTTAAAAAATTATTAAAATAGTTCTGGTTTTTCAAATATTTTGAAATTAATATTATACTTGAGTATGTCTATTTTAAATTGAAGTAATAAATGTTATATACGTTCTAACAAATTTCTGAGATATTAAATTTTTATGGCCATTTCATTTTTTATATATGATTATTTAGGAGAGTAAAGTATAGAAAATTTATTGAAATAGTGTGTTTGAAATAGAAATGTTAATATTGTAATATATTAAACTTTAATATAGTATTATAATTTGGAGTAATAAAATTTATATGATTTCTAACAAAAAATTTGAGATTTTTTGTATTATGAGTGAAAGACCTACATGTCTTCATATATAAGAACAAAGTTTCAAAAATTTTATTAAAACGGTTATTTTAAAATGATAATATTATAATACATTTTATAATTTGATATAATTAAATTTGGAATTTACTACTAGTTTCAATGAATATTTTGAAAAATTTCTTAAACAAAAATTGTTTTAACAATTTTCGTCATGAGCAACTATAGTAGGTACTTTTTCAATTTTATTAAATTTTATAATATTTTTGTATTAATCATATATTACTTATTATATATAAAAAAAGCTAAATAAATTTTGAATGTCAATATTAAAATTACATAAGTCAATACTGAATTTAACATAAAAAAGTCCTCAAAATATATTCAAATTTTCTTGAAAAGAATTTTTTTAATGATTTTATGAATAATTATTATGAATTATTTACAGCAAAATTCATATAAGTTAAATACGCATTTATTTATTGTAACATATTTTCATAAAATAATATTAATTAATTGTTATTCAAGTTACATTGTAAAAATAGAATAAAATTTTGTTGAAACATTTATTTCAAATTATATAACATTAAGATAATAAAATTTGTACAAAAGGTTAAAATATCGTACAATAAAGTTAAATATTCTGATAAGAAAGTAAACAGAAATTATATAAAGATT
>NW_020537758.1:5144974-5166349 GCF_003426905.1 Ctenocephalides felis | reverse complement strand
AAAAATTTAAAAATCTAGAGAAATGCATTCATTAATAACTTTAGCCACTTAGACCAACTGCCCAATCAATAAAGTTTTGGTTTGTTTTTATATAATATTTTGATTGAACATGCATATTTTAATATATAATTTTATTGCAAATTTTATCAGCTTTTCAACCATATACAAGTTTATAAATGTTATAGAATAAATTGTTAGCAATTTTACAAAAAAAAAGTGCATTTGTAAAATTAGCAACAAAAACTCTAGAAAAACATTAATATATTTTTGAGACTATTTTCAGCTAAGTATTTGTATGAATCGCTATATGCTAAAATACATCAATTTTTAGGAAATTTTATCAGCTTTTTAATCATATATATATTTTTAGATGTTGTGGAACAAATTCATAGCCAAATTTAGGGAAAACTGAAAAAGTGCATTTGTAAACTTCAGAAACAAATGCTCTTGAAATATATATATAAATTTCAATGCTATTTTAATCTAAAAATATGTATGAATTCATAAATGATTTTAAACATCATTTCATAGTAAATTTTCATAGTAGCTTTTCAACCATATGCAATTTTATATATGTTGCAGAACAAATTTATTGCTTAATTTAGGGTGAAACAAAAAAAGTGCATTCATAAACTTCAGCATCAAAAACTCTAGAAACACATACATAGACTTTGAGGCTATTTCAAACTAATAGTTTGTATAAACTAATATATATTAAAATACATCACTTTTTATCTTTTTAATCATATATATTATTTTTAATTTTATAGAACAAATTCATGGCTAAATTTACAAATAGCCAAAAAAAGTGCATTCATAAGCTTTAGCAATGAACGCTCTTGAAATTTATAAATAAAATTGTTAGCTATATTTGTAAATTTTGTGAATTGTAATATTTCAATACTTTTATTAATATATTTATATATATATATATATATATATATATATAATGAAATATGTGATGTCATTTCCTTATAACTGTCATTGTGGATACGTGACTGTCATTAATTTTTTATATATAAAAAAATATAGTCAAGTTATTTTATAGTATAAATACTGTCAAGTAATGTATATTATAGATATAGTAAAGTTTTTTTTAACTCTGTTTTCCATAAAATTAAATCTGTAGAGTTTTCTTTAATTTATGTAATGCTACAATAATTTGGTTTTAATTTATTTTAAATAATTTCAAATTTATTCTAAAACTTTCTAATAAATACCTCTGCCCTAAATTTTACAAAAAACGTCAATTGTTAATAAAATTGTAATTTCCATCGACGTCTGCTCCATATTGTTAATTAAATGCAACTGGGTTACTTTGTTAGTACGCGACTTGAATGTATTTTTTTTGTTTTTGGGAAATTTAACTGTAATCTTGTATTGGAAAAGATGTAATGTGGTATATGGCTGAAAAGCTGATAAAATTTACTAAAAGATAGTATAATTTAATATATATTAATTAGTGCAAATTACCAGTTTAAAATAGCTACGATATTTACATATTTGTTTCAAGAACGTTTGTCGCTACAGTTTACGTATGAATGCAGTTTTTATCGCTTTTTTTTTTTTGTAAATTTAGCTATAAATTTGTTCCAAAACATGCAAAAAGTTATATACAGTTACTATTAACTGGTGAAAATAGTACTTAGAACAAAATATTCTTGGGAAGCGCATCCGAAATTTGTTAATTGTAAACCAATGGCTAAAGTTTATCTGTGTATGCATTTTTCTTAGTATTTTAAAATTTTCTCTCTAAATTTGTACTGAAACATTT
This sequence comes from Ctenocephalides felis, assembly GCF_003426905.1. NCBI lineage: Eukaryota > Metazoa > Arthropoda > Insecta > Siphonaptera > Pulicidae > Ctenocephalides > Ctenocephalides felis. The sequence goes on along the minus strand of NW_020537758.1, from coordinate 5,164,575 downwards.
GCAAATTTATACATGGTTGAAAATGTGATGAAATTTATCTATGTATATCTTAATATATACTAATTTAAACAAAATATTGACAAAAAATTTTGTATTTGTACCTTTTTATTAGTTAAACATGTTATGAAATTCACTATAAAATGATGTATTATAATATATATATATCAATTCTAACAAAATGTTATTCAAAAACGTATCCGAAAATTGTTAATTGATAACCAATGGCGTTTGTCACAAAAATTTAACGATGTATACACTTTTTTAGTTTTTTTTTAAATTTTTGTTATGAATTTGTACTATAACGTTTGAAATATTTTATACGGTTGAAAATGTAATGAAATTTACTATGGAATTATGTATTTTAATATATATAAATTTGAACCAAATATTAATAAAAAATGTATCCTTTTGTTAGAATTCTTTCCCATCCATCACGTTCAAATGTATTTCAGAACATATTTAATTTCAAAAACAATTCCTTATCGTGCAACTAATGGCTCTAGGATTATTTTATTTTCTGATTCGACAAAATGCATTAGGCTTTCGATTTCATGTTGAAACATATGTAACACGATATTTATTTTATTTTATATTCATCTTAATCTCGAATCAAAATCCTTGGAACGAATTGACGATGTGACTCATTTTCTAATGACTAATATAATGGAGTTATATAATGAGAGGAATAATGAGTTTATTTTTAATGGTAATTATAAATAGAGAACTATAAATAATAAAATTCTTGGAGTGTTTGGTAATACTAATATTATTTATTATTAGAACAATTATAATAATATACACATTCTAGTAAATTTACACACCTTCATGTATTTACACAAATGCATACAATAATTAAATCAAAAATATAAAAACTTTAGCCATTGGTTTTAGATCAACACATTTTGTATACATTAAATAATATTCTGTTTGAATTGATATATATTATAATATGTCATTTCATAGTAAATTTTATGACATTTTTAACCATATATAAATTTATAAATATATTAGTACAAATTTATGGCAAAAATTCATAAAAACGAAAAAAGTGCAAGGTAGCCTAGAGAGATATGTTTTTTTTTGTTCAATGAATTTCGGATTCGTTTTTAAATAATATTTTGTTCGAATAGATATATATTGTAAAATGTCATTTTGTTACAAATTTTATGCCATTTTCAAATTTACAAAAATTTACAACAGTTTTGCTTTGTTAAACTTTAGTCACAAATACTATTGGTTTTCAATCAACAAATTTTGGAATGCGTTTTTAAATAATTTTTTGTTCAAATTGATATATATATATATATATATATATATATATTTATATTGTAATACATCATTTTATTGTAAATTTTATGACATTTTCAATCATATAAAAATTTACAAATGTTTTAGTACAAATTTATACCAAAAATTCAACAAAACTAAAAAAAGTGCAATGCATCATTGAATTTTAGTCACAAACATTAGTTTTCAATGAACAATTTTCGGATAAGTTTTTGAATAACATTTTGTTAGAATTGATATATATATATATATATATATATATATATATATATATTATAATACATCATTTTATAGTGAATTTCATAACATGTTTAACTATATAAAAAGGTACAAATGTTTTAGTACAAATTTATACCAAAAATTCAAAATATCTAAAAAATGTGCATACAAAAAATTCAAGAAAACTATAAAAGTGCATACGAGTATATTGATAAAAACTAAATTAATCAAAAATATTTAAATATAATTTTGCATTTTCTAAAGAATCTAAAACTTCAAATAACATTAAGTGTATAATAATAATTTCTGTCCCTTTGACAAGTACCTATATACAAATGTTTTAACATTTAGTACTCTGAGTGCTTATAGATATTATTTATACAAATATATATATATATATATATATATATATATGTGCAATATAAATGTATATTTGCAATCCTGCAAATATTTACAGCCTGTATAAAATTCGGAATTTGCTCATACATCACGTACAAACTATAAAAGTACATGGGCATATGTTTTTATGTATAGAAATAAATAAATTTATAAATGTATATATATATATATATCCATATATATATATATATATATATATATATATATATATATATATACATTTACAATTGATTAATGTACTCAATAAAATAGTAATATTTTATAGAACCCGCATTGTTGTGGCGTAACCCTAAACCCTATAAATCAAATTAAAATTTTATACGGGGTTAATTTTTTTCTTCTATTTTATATGTATATATATATATATATATACGAGGTGTGTTCAAAAAGTACCCGGAATTACTAATAATTAAATTTCGCGGGTCTGGAGTGTCTGATTGTCAAAATTTTATTGTGTTGGTATACATGCCCCTAAAGTATGATGAAATTTTCAGCTATATTCACTGTTTACTTTGTCTGTGGTAGTCGCTAAGGTTCGACGTGTTTTTCTGAGCTCGGCGATTTTTACAATGGAAGAATTGAAAAGTCAAAGAATTTGTATTAAATTTTGCGTAAAAAATGAAATAAAGTGTTGCAAAGTGCAAAAATTCACCAGATATGGCTCCGTGTGACTTTTTCCTATTCCCAAAGTTGAAGAGACCCATGAAAGGACGGCGGTTTTCCTCGATTGAAGAAATAAAGGCCGAATCGCTGAGAGTGCTCAAGGACATATCAAAAAGTGAATATCAAGGGTGCTTCGAAAATTGGAAAAAACGCTGGCATAAGTGTATTATATCTGGGGGGGACTACTTTGAAGGGGACCACATTAATGTAGACGAATAAATAAATATTTTTTTGAAAAAACGAAAATTCCGGGTACTTTTTGAACAGACCTCGTATATATTTAAGAAACTACCTCGACCATTTCAAATAATAAGCACAAAAAATTTTGTAGAGAATTGTAAGATCTGCTAACATGTTCTTTGTAAAAATACTTAAGATATTAGAGAAAAATTAAAAAATAACTAAATTTCATAACAGTAAATGCATTTTTTTATATCGAAGGATTTTTTGGCATATTATTTGTAATAGTTTATTAAACAATTTTGGGCTCTATCCTAACGTTTCTTCAAGAATTTCTTTTTCTTGTTCATTTTGACTGGACTAAATAAAATATGTTAAGAAAATCAATTTATTTAAAAATAGTTACAGAGCATTAAATGTATTATCAAAATTAAAAAACACTAAAATACCTTGTTGTAAAAATAATTATTTAAAAGAGTGGAAAAGATAAGTATACAATACTGAACAATTATGTATATATATATTTATATATATATATATATATATATATATATATATATATATATTTATATTCATAATACTATTTTCTTTACAAAAGGGTTTCGTTTCAAAATTATTCATTTTAGTCGACACCTTTTGTAATTTAAATAATAAATACTGGCCGTCCTTCGTCCTTTGTACTTGCCTACCTGGATTTCTCTTCTATTGTATTTACCTGAGCCTGAAGGATATATATTATATATATATGTATCCGGAAAGAAATTCCGGGAAGTTTACGTGCACGTATTAATAAATAAATAATATATATATATATATATATATATATATATATACATTTATAAATAACAATACTCATATGTAGCTCTTAGAGATCAAAAGCACTTATTGATAAATGAAACAGATGGTTCTTTATTCTATAAATTTTCAATTAAGATGTATATATATATATATATATATATATATATTATATATATATATATATATATAAAGAGAAAAAATAAAACTGAGGCGAGACTTGCCATATGTAGCATGCCAAATCAATTATAATCAAAAAGTCTGTTTATATATATACAGGGCCGGTCCTGGGGTCCTTAGCGCCCGCATGCAACTTTTTTTCTAGCGCCCCCCCCCCCTATTAATTTTCACCGTTTTAAACGTTTATCATTAAAATTATATAAATATTTATATATTTTTTTAAAATTAATTTTTAATTATTCTGATAGTACACAAAAAATTAGATATAATCCAGAAGGGTATAAAATATATTGATTTTAAATTTATTTATTGTTATCGATATCAATAAATAAAACAATCCCTGCAATAATTTCACATTTTAGTAATATTCAATATGTAATAAATTGATTAAGGATGTAAGTTCGACTACCATAGCAAAAGAATTAATATTTTTGATAGATTAAAGTTATAAAATTTAAGAAATGCATTTCATAAATAGTATTTATTATTTTGATATAAAGATCTCTATATCAAAATAATAAATACTATTTCTGAAATGCATTTCTTAAATTCTATAACTTTAATTTAACAAAAATATTAACTGAAATAAATAAATTAATTTTTAATTATTCTGGATTTAGTGCACAAAACATTAGATATAATCTAAAAGCGTATAAAATATATTGATTTTAAATTTATTTAGAAAATCGAGGCAATTCGGGTGTTGATTATAATCAATAATTATTTGTAACGTATGTGCAATATTAATTTTTAAAAAAACTAGCATTTAATTTTCAAACATAACACTCGTATTTCATGTTGGATTTTTTAAATTTTAATTTAATTTTTCATCATTTACAATATCCAAAATTGCGTCGTAAACCTCTTCTTATTGATATCGTAAGAGCCGTCATATTCAGAGTATCAGCTTATTGTTTTAAAGTTAAATTTTTGACGTATTTTAGAAGTATTATTCAAAAATCAGTAAAAAAATGCAAAGAAATTACACATTTCTTGAACAATATTGAAAAAAAAGTTATTATATTTGATATGTATTATTTCTGTATAGTTAACAATTATTAAATTTAGAGTATGGGCACCACTAGGTATAGAACAAGCCTTAAGATTTTCGTTCCAAAGTAAATTTTGCTTCCATTTTTCATATTTGTTCCACGCATTTCTTCAACATTCAAAGTTCAACAGATGCGAAACATTTGCAACAAAAGCAAAAGTTACAATTCAATTTTTCGGAATAAACAAGTCATTTTCTAAGCACAGACTCCCCATTTTTTATAATCAGTTTATATTTTTTAACAAGTTCCGATTCAACCAAATCAGCTTGCAATTTTTCGTCAATAATGCCCAACAGCTAATTTAATCTTTCGCAGGTTTGCGATTATGGGATTGAACACTAGATAATTTCTTTTTCGATTCCACGGTAACTTCAAACAAAGAAAAAATTGAATAAGTAGATTAAGCAATAAACAGAGCTGTTATTTACTAATTTGCAGAATCGGTTAATTGTTTCTACTGATATCACATTGCAAAATAAATATGCTTTTTGTGTCTCCGTATCCCTAGTTAAGTTAAATTATTTATTATAATTTATTAAGTATTCTAGATTTTATATAAAAAAATATAAATATTATATTATAAATTTAATTTCCGAAACTCGTTTTGGCGCCCCCTAAGGCTTGCGCCCGCATTTTTTGCATGCATTGCATGCAAGGCAGGACCGGCCCTGTATATATATATATATATATATATATATATATATATATATATATAATGCCAACAGTTATATACGCTCCGATATGAAAGTTTAGAATAAAATGACTTTGAATTCGATCTTTTATTATTCTTTGGAAATAAATAGAAAATTCTGGACTTTTTTTTGGTTTTTTTGTCAAATAACTCGCAAATGTTAGTATATATTTTCTTTTTCTATATATATAAAAATAAGTCGGGTTTTCCTTCCTGACGAAATAACTCCAGAACGCACGAACCGATTTCGACAATTTTGCATTTGTTGGAAAGGTCTCGGGCTCCGCAAATTAGTGGTGCATGGCATCGTGCCCTAATGCAAATTGCTAAAATTTCACGCACAGTAATTAAAATTTTGAGTAATGACATTAGTGAGAATTATCAGAATTATGCTTGGTTAAGTCAACGAGCAATTCTTGCCGCAAAGTATAATGATGTACACGTACTGAATTTCACCATTCAATCAAAAATTGCTGGCGATTTTGTGACATGCCAATGACTCCGACGGGTTTTCCGTTTGACTTCAAACAATTGCAATTTCCAGTTCGCCTTGCGTTCGCAACAACAAGTCGCAAGGCCAATCGCTTAGTGTTTGCGGGATAAATTTCAAATAGATTATTTAGAAAATCGTTGTTTTTCACATGGGCAGTTATACGTTGCCTGTTCACGAGTTGGAAAACCATCCGCTTTGTTTGTGTTAACGTCAGACCAAAAAACAAAAAATGTGGTTTACCAAAGAGCACTTCAATGAAACGGATAATTTGCGGATTCATTTTCATTTACTTAGAGAAGTTCAACTAAAAAACACTTCATTTCTGTAATCGAAATAAATTCATTACTGTTGTGCAATAAAATCAAATTTTTCCTTTTCAAATATAAAACAAACAAAAAATTTCTTCATCTTTCTCACGAAACCATCTGGTGGCGAAACAGAGTTCGTCGGGTTTGCTAGTATATATATATATATATATATATATATATATGTGTATATATATGTATATATATATAAAATATTTTATATCTTTTCAGGTCGATGACGAATCAACACAACCAATCCTCACCGAAGCTTCACACCCAGAAATCATCCAACAACCCTCACCACCAAATCTTCAACCCTCATCATCGGACAACCTCAACAATTCCCAAGATTCCAATTTGACAAAAACCGCAGAAACCAGTACCGATTCCGGTTTCACCCATGGGCCGATTCGCCACGATTTTAAACCTATTAAAACCGAATTTTCGAAGGGCCAGAAACCGATCGTCTGCCAGTGCTGCCATCAGGTGATCGAGGCGAGAGAGTATTCGAGGTGCGCGACTTGTCTTCTGGTTTGCCACTTGGACTGCGGAGGAAAGGTAATAAATGATAATTGATATATATATATATATATATATATATATATATATGTATATATATATATATAAATTTATGTGTTACTTTTCCAAAAAATAATTAATCTAATAAATAAAAATCAATAAGTTTTTCGTAGATATTTAAATACGACTTTTTGGAACTAGATACGTTCTATCATTAGTTAACAAACAATTCTTTGTAAAAGGAGTATTGATAATGATCACAAAATATTAAAAACTCTATTATTATTATTATTAAAATATTAAAAAATCTATAAATGATAAATTTATATCACTCATTTTTGCAGCAAACTTTTATATAGGCATAAATATATTAAATCACGCCAATTATTACCCCGTTTATTAATATTTTAAACCTCATATTGCATTTTACAATTTTTCTAACAATATTTTAAACTATTGGTCAAAAACCAAAAAAAGACATAAACTATATATAAAGTACTCACCTAGAAAGATGCATCAATTTTCAGACGTATTTTGCAGCAAACTTTTATATAGGTATAAATATATTAAATGACGCCAATTATTATCCGGTTTATTGATATTTTAAATCCCATACTGCATTTTACAATTTTTCTAACAATATTTTAAACTATTAGTCAAAAACCAAAAAAAGACATAAACTATATATAAAGTACTCTCCTAGAAAGATGCATCAATTTTCAGACGTATTTTGCAGCAAACTTTTATATAGGTATAAATATATTAAATGACGCCAATTATTACCCGGTTTATTGATATTTTAAATCCCATACTGCATTTTATAATTTTTCTAACAATATTTTAAACTATTAGTCAAAAACCAAAAAAAGACATAAACTATATATAAAGTACTCACCTAGAAAGATGCATCAATTTTCAGACGTATTTTGCAGCAAACTTTTATATAGGTATAAATATATTAAATGACGCCAATTATTACCCGGTTTATTGATATTTTAAATCTCAAACTGCATTTTACAATTTTTCTAACAATATTTTAAACTATTAGTCAAAAACCAAAAAAGACATAAACTATAAAGTACTCACCTAGAAAGATGCATCAATTTTCAGACGTTTTTTGCAGCAAACTTTTATATAGGTATAAATATATTAAATGACGCCAATTATTACCCGGTTTATTGATATTTTAAATCCCATACTGCATTTTACAATTTTTCTAACAAAATTTTAAACTATTAGTCAAAAACCAAAAAAAGACATAAACTATATATAAAGTACTCACCTATAAAGATGCATCAATTTTCAGACGTATTTTGCAGCAAACTTTTATATAGGTATAAATATATTAAATGACGCCAATTATTACCCGGTTTATTGATATTTTAAATCTCAAACTGCATTTTACAATTTTTCTAACAATATTTTAAACTATTAGTCAAAAACCAAAAAAGACATAAACTATAAAGTACTCACCTAGAAAGATGCATCAATTTTCAGACGTTTTTTGCAGCAAACTTTTATATAGGTATAAATATATTAAATGACGCCAATTATTACCCGGTTTATTGATATTTTAAATCTCAAACTGCATTTTACAATTTTTCTAACAATATTTTAAACTATTAGTCAAAAACCAAAAAAGACATAAACTATAAAGTATCACCTAGAAAGATGCATCAATTTTCAGACGTTTTTTGCAGCAAACTTTTATATAGGTATAAAAATATTAAATGACGCCAATTATTACCCGGTTTATTGATATTTTAAATCTCATACTGCATTTTACAATTTTTCTACCAATATTTTAAACTATTAGTCAGAAACCAAAAAAAAGACTTGAACTATATATAATGTATGCAGTTAGAAAGATGCATCAACTCTCAGACGTATTTTGCAGCAAACTTTTATATAGACATAAATATATTAAATAACGTCAATTATTGCCCGAAGTGTTCTATCATCAGTTTTTTCGTTAAAAACAATTTTTTTGTGAAAGGAGTATTGATGATGATCACAAAATATTAAAGACTTAAAAAAAATTGATTATTATACTTTTCTTAAAAAAATATTCGCCTGTTATATTGATCTATAAATGATAAATTCATATCACTCATTTTTTGTAAAATGCTCGCGTAAGAAAATTATTTAAAAATATTTGAAAATTTGACTTGTTTGTATTTTTTGGTTTATTGGATCAACATTTGTATTACAAATGTTATTTATTAGTTTTACCTGTATTGATGACTTTTCCATCTGTATGAACGAATTTGCTGCTTATATCTTTTACAAATGTATATATATGTATAAATATATATATATATATATATATATATATATATATATATATATATATATATATATATATACTATACATATGTGGCTGTGAATAATTATCGATTATCCTCGCCGATAGATGGATGGGCGCGTTAAAAGCTTCCGCCGGAAATTGACTGCGAAGTAAAACCGGCGGCAAATCGTAAAAGTCGGCGGCAAATTATATATATATATATATATATATATATATATATATATATAATAGGATTTCGTACTATTTTCAACGCAATTACCTTTCGGATGTGACTCACAAAAATTGACTGAGTGAGTGAGTCTTAATATAAATATTCTGGAAAAACTTCAATTATGACATATGATACTTTTTAAAATATCAATTTACTTAATATTTGTGTACTTAAATGCAGATATATGTTAAATATTGAAAAAGAAAAAAGTCAATATTGTTATTGCTAGAAAGAAATTTAATTTATTAATTAATTTATATAACTTTTCTAGTTTGTCTTTTTTTAGTTTTTGACTAATAGTTTAAAATTTTGTTAGAAAAATTATAGAATGCAGTATGAAGTTTAAAATAATAATAAATTGGGTAATAATTGGCGTTATTTAATATATTTATGTCTATATAAAAGTTTGCTGCAAAATACGTCTGAAAGTTGATGCATCTTTCTGGGTGCAAACAATTTCTGTAGCTAAGGTTTTTTTTAGTTTTTGACTAATAGTTTAAAATATTGTTAGAAAAATTGTAAAATGCATTATGAGGTTTAAAATATTAATAAATGGGTAAAAATTGGCGTTATCTAATATATTTATGCCTATATAAAAGTTTGCTGCAAAATACGTCTGAAAGTTGATGCATATACAATTTTTCTAGTTTAGATTTTTTTCAATTTTTGACTAATAGTTTAAAATTTTATTAAAAAAATTGTAAAATGCAGTATGAGGTTTAAACGTTTAAAATATTTATAAATTGAGTAAAAATTGGCGTCATTCAATATATTTATGTCTATATAAAAATTTGCTGCAAAATATGTCTGAAAGTTGATGCATCCGCAGCAATTAATGTAAATAGCTATTTATTTGCATTTATAGTAAATACTCAATAGAAAAAATGCATCTGCATTCTTGCTTGCATCATAGCAAAACAACTAATATATAAAATATATATATATATATATATATATATATATATATATATATGTATATGTATAAATGTATATATATACATGTATATATGTATCTTTGTATATTTATAATAATATATTACCGTGCATTCGATCCCGTTACCTCGCCCACGAAAAATCGGACTATGTAAATCGAGCTGGATAGATTTTATTACACCTTTTTATGACATTGTCAATGTCATTAATATTAATTCATTCTTTTAGTAACTGTTAAATAGTTATAGTTATTCTAAGAAGTAATAAAATAGGCTGGAGAACCTTATTTGTGAGGTCATAAAAATTATTTGAAATAAATGTAATAGTAGAGGAAAATAGAGGCATAAAGTTCCAATTTGATTTTGAGCAATTATTTTCTGAAAACCAAATCATTTATATTACAATAAATAACGTATATCGAACAAACAATTGTCTGACTATGTTCAGTAAAACTCATAGCGAATTTAAAACTTATCGTTTTTATCAAAAAGCTCCTGTGACTTATTTAGAAAAATTAGGCAACTTAAAATTAAAATTGACTTGACAGAAATTGTAGACAGTTTTATTAATAGTCTAATAACTATATATTTATTTTTTTATACTTTGAACAAAATTTTGAAAATATTTTATTTATATCAAAAACCCAAAAATTTGTCCGCAATTTTCCACCCAAGTCAAGTTTCAAATCCAAGAAGCTCATCGACTAACATATTAGTTTAAATAAATTTTAAAAATAATTATAATTTGATATATTAATATATAATTATACAAAATTTTAAACAATTTTAATAGCTTTACAACTGTATACTTATTTGTTTACACTTTGAACAAATTTTCAGAATTATTTGTACAAAACTAAAAAAATGTCTACAATTCCCAACCTAAGTCAAGTCCCAATTGACTTTACAAAGTTTTAAAAACTAAAACTATTGGTGTATGATGGCATCGTGACTTAAGGCAAATTGCTGGAACTTCCTGTACCAAAAATTAAAATTCTTAAAAAAGCTTCCATTTTTTTCAAAATCTTGGTTAAAAATGACATTTTTGAACATTTTTAAATTTTTGAAAAAACAATTGAATTTAATGAAAAAAAATTTTTTTCTTTTAATTTTCATTTTTTTTTTCTACTTTGAATTTTTCTGAAAATTATGAACTTAACTTTGGTACGGAATAAAAATATTTATATTTATATTAAAATTAAATATTTAAAATATTTATATTTATTATTAAAATCTCTACAAAATATATTGGTTGATCCGTGTTCACGAAATCGTCGGGAGAAAATTGTATCTCCACACACTCACATACATCAATTTTTCTGAGTATTGCTAAAATGTTCAGAAACCTCTGAAACGTGAAAATCTGCAAAAAAAATTATTTTCGAGTAAAAAAACAAAAATCAAAAAAATTAGAGTGCGAGCTTTAAGGTGCAAGAGTTAAACCTAGAGCAAGACGAAAGTGTTATTTTTACGTTTTATTTTTTCTTCAAGTTTTCATTAAAAGACTATCAAGTATTTTATCATTTTACAATCTTGATTAAATCCACAAACTTTTGATAAAATTTGCCCGAAACACTTTTGTGCATTTTTTTTACAGGAGGGCCTCTCAAAGTCGAGCATTTTAAAATTTTCTTGAAAACTTGGGACTATTTTGTCTGTATTTGGACTGTAGTTTTAGAAATGTTATTTACGAATATAGATCCAAAGTTTTAAATTTACAAAATTTGCAAAAATTAACCACAAAAACCGAAAAATGGTCATCATTTCACCAAAGCTCTAGGTTGCACTTGAAAGCTCATAATTTCCAAACAACGTGAGATAATTTTTTTTAGGACAGTTAAGGTCACTACTATCACTCCGTTGAGCTCTGGGACACTCAATATGTATATATATATATATATATATATATATATATATACCTTTTTATTCTTCTTCTGTACCTTACCTTAATATTTATTATTATTTATCTTACCTTGGCCGGCCCTGCTCAGTCATTGGCATGTGTATTTTTTTGGACGGATCTGTGTTGGTGCCTCCAATTGTGTTGGTGACTTTACCAATGAGAGATCGTCGAATAGTCAGAGTGCTCGTGTCGAAAATACTCATTGGTAAAAAAAATCTTTTTGACAACACTAGTAATAGTAATAAATTATTTAGAACTTTCGATTTGAGAATGAAGTAGAGTTTGGAATTGATTTTTTGGGTATACCGAGTTGCTGTAGGGTTTTGTGATGTTAGACAATATTTTTGATGGTTAAATTTTGAATAAATTTGCTAAATATGTCATTTATATTAATCGAACGGTTTAGAAGTTATAATAAATTTATTAAAGTAATGCGTCTGGACTGTGTGTTTCGTACCATTTGTAGAGAGTAATTCTGATATTTCAAAGCGTTTTATGAGTATGCCGAGTTGCTGTAGAGCATTATAATGTTAGACAATATTGTTTATAATTTAATTCTAAACAAGTTTGCTAAATACATCATTCAAATTAATCAAATGGTTTATGAGATATAAGAAATTTAAAGATGAAATGCACTTGTAGCACTTTTGTTTTATAATGCTTGAGAAAATGAAATTCGTTTTCTATGAAATATATTTTTTATGACTATATTGAGCCATTGTAGAGCATTATAATTCTAGATAATATTGCTAATAATTTAATTTTGTATAAATTTACCGAATATTGATATTGAATTGAATTGATATCCAGCAATTAGTTTAAAAGTTATAAATAATTTATTGAATAAATGTACTTGGGTTTTAATAAACATTCATAAGCAAAAAATGAAATATTTTTAGAATGAAATCAAATATAAAAATATATCATATGATAAATGATAAAACAGTCTGTTGATAAAACCTTCATATCTTATCTTAAGAAATTTGCAATTTTGAATTTAAACAAAAAAAAATTAGTATATAACTAATGAACCTTGAGTAAAATAATTTAAGAAAAATTGTAAATAGGAAAAACTATAAAGATGTACAATTAAAATTCTCTACACCTAGTAGATGAAAATAATTTTACATATATAGTTAAAATTATATATATATTTTTTGCAAATATACGAAATTTTTGATGATTTAAGTATCTTTTTAACTGTTCATTTGGGTTTTTTTTAGTTGAACAGATTATTAAAAATATTTATAAAAAACTGGAAAAAGTCCGCAATTTGCTCCCAAGGATAAAATTGTAGTCATGCTATTTTAGATAAATTTTAAGAATAATTTTGGTTATGTTAAGAATAATTATAATAGCGTCCTTTTATAGACAAATATATTAGCTTTTAGTCTATATAATTACTTTTATACTCACTGAATAAGTTTTCAAAAATATTTACAAAAAACTAAGAAAGATACAAGGATTCCAATTGTATGTTGCGCGTTTACTACCATTTTAGTTCAGATGAATATTTTTTAAATATGCAAGAATGTAGACAATTTTATTAGCTTTATAAATGTGTTATTGATTTTATATAAGTAGAACAAATTTTCAAAAATATTTACAAAAAACTAAAAATAGGCTCAAGGAACCCAATTGTAAGATGCACGTTGTATACTATCTTAGTTCAGATGAATTTTAAAAATAATTATAATTAGAAAAAATATTTTTTTGAGTATGCAAAAATTTAGACAATTTTGTCACACAACTGTATAATTGAAATTATCTGTATTGGACAAATTTTTGAAAATATTTATATAAAACTATAAAAATGTCCAAGTCTAAACCACCAGAAATTCAAATTTAAGGCGCGCATGAATCTACATCTAAAATAAATTATTATTTTAAAAATAATTTTGTTCCATGCTAATTTAATATGAATATACAGAACTGTAGGCAATTCCAATAGCTATGTAACTTTATAATTACTTTTATGTACCTTGGAACAAAATTTAAAAATTATAAAAATATTTACAAAAAACTAAAATAATGTCCCAAGCGCTCTATCTCAATTCCCAATCAAACCAATCAAATTTTTCACAACCGACTCACAGTTTTAGAATCTCAACTAAGTACTTTAATATGTCCTTTACCATTTATTTAATTTCAACACAGTTTACTACCTTATTTTTTCCCCCAATCTCGCTCTATTATAAAACACGTTGCATTCCTTTCCTATGTATTTGTGAAACATGCTCGTTTTTAGGTCTTTTGCTGTTTCAGTCCGCGCGCGGTGTTTGTACAGTTAGTGCGTCTTACAATTTCTCATATAACACAAATATACACAAATGTAATATGAAAATTTTAAGAAAATATTAATTTTGAATAATTAAAGATTGTTTATAACAAATTTCGAAACGGTACGACTCCTAGTTTGGGAGAAAATTGGACTCGGGAAGTTGGGATTGTGTTTTGGTGGAGTGTTATAGTTTGATAAAATAAATCAAAGTTTGTGTTGATGGATTTAATTGTTGGTAAAATGTCACTAAATTGTTGTTTGTGAGAGTGTGTGTGCAATTTATGTTGTGGATATAATAAAAAAATATTAAATTTCAAGTTGTAGTTATTAAAATAATAGGTTGTCAAATATCTCCCTTCCGCCTTTTTGCATTATAAACCAAGAGCAAAAAAGCGGAAGGGAGATATTTGACAACCTAATATATAAAAAATGCCAAAAATTAACCCTCTAAAACAATTTTGTAAATCTTTTATTACAAAATATTTTATTATAGCTTTATTACTAAAATTTCATCTATTATTATAGTTTTAAATATATAAAAAATGCCAAAAATTAACTCTCTAAAGCAATTTTTTAATCTTTTATTACAAAATATTTTATTATAACTCTATTACTACAATTTTATCTATTATTATAGTTTCATCTATTAACTGTCTAATTAAACTATGTGCAGTGATAAAATAATTATAGTTATGTCTGAAATTTATCTTTCAAAAAGATAAATAAAGATGAAAGATAAGAAAGTCTCCTCGGAGGTTCAGTACGATGATGTAAGTATTAAATAGAACAATTCAACATTAATATTTATATGGGAATTTGTTTATATTATTTATCATACTTTCATATTTGCACTAACAATTGTTATTACAAAATTTGAATGGAAAATAAAAAATTATATTTATTGCCGAAGTCGTAAAATTTTGTTTTAATCGGAGTAATAAATCGTTTGTAGTAATAATCGTATTACGTTTTGTATTATGGGATAAATGTTTGAGAAATGTATTTTTAGGAATAATTTTGGATGGATATAGTTTTATTTTGTTATGCCAGTTTGTAGATAATTCTAATAGCTTTTCAGTGATATATTTATTTTTGTACGTGTAGAGTATTTTTTTCAAAATATTTGAGAATTGCAAATGTCCATGCAAATTTGAAGCCTTTGTGTTTTAGATACATTTTATAAATATTTTTTGTGAGATATAAGATTAGTTAATTATACTAATCTATAGATAATTTTAACAGCTTTCAAGTTATATATTTACTTTTATTTATGTAGAATAAATTTTAACAGATATTCAAGAAAAACTAAAAAAAAAATCCGTTTATGAAAAGCTTCCTCAAAGCTTTAAAATTAAAGTCTTCGTATTTGAGATGGATTATATAAATAATTTTTGTTAGGTATTATTATAAATATTTATACTAAATTATAGATAATTTTATTGAGTTTCAAACGATGTATTTGTTTTTATTTGTGTAAAATATTTTTTTAGAGATATTGATGAAAAACTTAAAAAGCGTCCGCTGCATATAAAAAGCTACAATGGAGAATTGTAGTGTTTGTGTTTTAGATGAATTTCACATATAATTTTATTATAACATATTTTTAAGTAATTATGCCAATTTATTACTAATTTTATTAGCTTGTCAGTGATATATTAGTTTTTATAAGTTTAGAATACTTTTTTCGAGATATTAGGTTGTCTAATATCTCCCTTCCGCCTTTTTGTATTATAAACCAATAGCAAAAAAGCGGAAGGGAGATATTTGACAACCTAATATTTAAGAAAAGCTAAAAAAAATTTCCTAACTTACCTTGAAGTGTTAAAATTATCTATCAAATCTTCGAGCTTTAAATAAATTTTAAAAATAATTGCCATCAAATATAATAATAAATAATTACACCAAATTGCAGATAATTTTATCAGATTTTTAACTATATATTTATTTTAGTTTGTGTCGGATAATTTTTTAAAGATATTTATGACCAACCAGAAAAATATCTGCAAAGCTGAGCTTTCGTCTTTTAACTCAATTTTAATTACAATCGCATTTCGTAAAGCAATTTTAAAACAGACCGAGTGGTTGTAAAGTTTCATAATAGAAGAAAATGTCGTAGATTATTTAATTTTGAATAAATTTCCTGAATATTTCATTTATTTTAGACAAACCGTTTAAAAATTACACGATAAATAAATGCAAGATATGTTATGAATAAAAACCAGTTTGCGATGTTTCAATTAACACATTTGCTGAATAATTATTTATTTTGGAAATTCTGTTGAAATTTTATGAATCAGCTAACAGATGTTAATTGTAAAATTATATATATATATATATATATATATATATATATATATATTTAAAAAAAATAATTTGACAAAGTAATTACAATTTTAACTGGAAAAATTGATAACTAATGCAACTGTCTCTTCATTTTTGTAAGTAATATTGAAAGTTATCAAATATTTTTGATATTATTTTGTACTAAATTTGTACTTTGATATTATTTTGTTTTTACTATTATTTGTCGAAATTTCGACGTTTTCCAATTTATTTTGTCCATGAAATACAAAAATAAATTGTCTATATCGATTATAGGGGTTATTTGTACCCGCATTTACTAAATTGCTTGTAACTTTTTGTCAATTTTCGTGATTTTATTCAATAACACCACAATTAAAAGACAAATTTGTATAAAATTTTATCGGCAAATATTGTGCATTTATTTATAAAAATATAAAAAATACAAAGCTTCAAAAATGATGCGAACGCTTTTAGTCAAAAATACTCTCATTGTTGATATTTTGCAAAATAATTTAAAAAAAAAAATACAAATGACAGAAATTGATTTATAAATAGTTAAATTAAAAATGTTTCTAACAAGCTATATTAAAATTCTCAGAAATTTGCAATAATTTTACAATCGCAAAATTATGCATCAAAATTTATTTTAATCACACCGGTGCATCCATGTGCAAAATTCTTTATAACTTCTAAAAAAATTGCACGATTTTATTCAAAATTATTTTATTTTAACCACAAAACCTTACAAAATGTTTTATCCAAAGACACTATGTATATATAAAATCAAATTTGTAAAATATATACACAATCAAACTCAAACAAATAATTCACCATATAATAAATTCAATTATTTCCTGATGACCAAATTGCTTGTAACTTTTTGACAAATTTTCTGATTTTATTTAATAATATTGCTGTATTATTCATTATATATTGTAAGACAAAATTGTATAAAATTTTATCGAAAAATATTGTAAATTTATTTATAATATTATAAAAAATACAGAGCTTCAAAAATGATGCAAACGCTTTTAGTCAAAAACACTCTCCTCTCAAATCTCATTGTTGATATTTTGCAAACTAATTTTTTTAAAAAAATATAAATGACAAAAATTGATTTATAAATAGTAAAAATGAAAAATGTTTCTAACAAACTATATCAAAAATTTACAATAATTTTACAATCGCAAAACCATGCATCAAAATTGATTTAATCAAACCGGTGCACCCATGTGCAAAATTCCTTATAACTTCTAAACAAATTACACGATTTTATTCAAAAATATTTTATTTTAACCACAAAACCTTACAAAATGTTTTATCCAAAGACACTATATAAATAAAATCAAATTTGTAAAATATATACACAATCAAACTCAAACAAATAATTCACCATATAATCAATTCAATTATTTCCTGATGACTAAATTGCTTGTAACTTTTTGACAAATTTTCTGATTTTATTTAATAATATTGCGGTATTATTTATTATATATTGAAAGACAAAATTGTATAAAATTGTATCGAAAAATATCGTACGTTTATTTATAAAATTATAAAAAATACAAAGCTTCAAAAATGATGCAAACGTTTTTAGTCAAGAACACTCTCCGGAAAGTTTATCAAAATATTGTTGATAATTTACAAACTAATTTTTTTAAAAAAATACAAATGACAAAAATTGATTTATAAATAGTTAAATTAAAGTTAAATTAAAAATGTTTCTAACAAATTATATTAAAATTCTCAAAAATTTGCAATAATTTCACAATCGCAAAAACATGCATCAAAATTGATTTAATCACACCGCTGCATCCATGTGCAAAATTCCTTATAACTTCTAAACAAATTACATGATTTTATTCAAAATTATTTTATTTTAACCACAAAACCTTACAAAATATTTTACCCAAAGACACTATATATATAAAATCAAATTTGTAAAATTTATAAATAGTTAAATTAAAAATGTTTGTAACAAACTATATAAAAAAATCTCAAAAATTTACAATAATTTTACAATCGCAAAACCATGCATCAAAATTGATTTAATCAAACCGGTGCACCCATGTACAAAATTCTTTATAACTTCTAAACAAATTACACGATTTTATTCAAAAATATTTTATTTTAACCACAAAACCTTACAAAATATTTTATGCAAAGACACTATATACATAAAATCAAATTTGTAAAATATATACACAATCAAAATCAATATTTTATCTAAAAATCTCAATATTTCGCATAAATTCAATTATTTCCTGATGATGACATCAAAAAAAACATTCGAAAAGTGTCTAAAAATATTTTTTTTAGAATGCGGAAGTTGCATAGTATGTGAAAGTCTTAGTCTATATATATAAAGGCAGTATGTTCTATTTTTTAATTTGAATTAATTAAATAATTAATTAGTCTTATGAGAAGAATAATAATAGATACATACATGTATATATATTATATATATATATATATATATATTATATATATATTACGTCACTTTGCACAAGTGTTTTGGATCACGTTACACTATGGAATGTTATTATAATTGTTACAAAGCATTGGTATAAAGAATTTAAATTTAAGGTGCAAAATAGTATAAAATTGCCTAAATAGTCACATTTTTTTCTATTTTTTCCCTTGTGGCCCTAGTATTTACCATCAATGTTTTACCAATGATTAATATTTAGTTAGAATAACACACTTTTTATAAATTCTATCAATGTTTTCTTGCATTGCTGAACTTTAACAATTAACACAACAAATTATCTTATATGCCGTTGCGTAATATCGTGTGTATATTCTATACATGGAAATGACATAAGAATTTATTTATATTAATATTTATTGCTCAATAACATGTGTTTTTATTGAGAAAA
>NW_020537758.1:5106903-5139403 GCF_003426905.1 Ctenocephalides felis | reverse complement strand
TTGAAAATATTCATCTTACTTAAAAATCGACTACGCATTTGAATATGTGAATTTATGAACAATTAGTGTGAAATTTTTCTATAATTTAATATCTAATGTCTGTAATAATAGAGGAATAAAAAGGATCATTAAATTCGAAGTGTCTGACATTAAAATATCATAAAATGAAGACCATTAAAAAAATACTACCGGTAGTAGAAAATATGTTGGAGTTACTATATTTGGAGGAATGATAACTACTTGACATTTCCTAATATGAAATAGTAGAAATAATATTAAAATATACTTGTATATATATATATATATATATATATATATTTATATATATACAGGTATACATTTATTATACAAACTACGTACTTTGTATTTAAAAATATAATGCCTTCTTAGTTTTTTAATTTTTGCTCATTTCAATTTTGATTTTTATTAATTTATTATAACTAAAGAAAATGTATTATATTTAATTAAAGTACAGATATTAAATTTTTGAAATTTCAATATATTATACTTGAATATGTCTATTTTAAATTGAAGTAATAACTTTTATATACTTTCAAACAAATTTCTGAGATAATTAAAATTTTATGGCCAAAAATTTTATTTTTGTGTATGATTAGTAAGAGAGTAAAGTTTAGAAAATTTATTAAAATAGTTCTGGTTTTTCAAATATTTTGAAAATTTAATATATTATACTTGAGTGTGTCCATTATAACTTGAAGTATTAAATTATATATACTTTTTAACAAAAATTTGAGATTTTTTTAATTTTAGGACCAAAATTCTTATTTTGTTATGTATGATTATTAAGACGGTAAAATTAAAAAAAAAATATTAAAATAGTTATGCTTGTTCAAAAAATTTAAAATTTCAGTATATTACACGTTATTATATATACTATGATTTGAAGTATTAAAATTTATATATTTTGTAACAAATTTCTGAGAATTTTAAAATTTCGTGACCAAAAATTTTTTTTTATGTATGATTAGTTAGGAGGGTAAAGTTTAAAAAATTTATTAAAATAGTTCTGGTTTTTCAAATATTTTGAATTTTTAATATATTATACTTTAATATGTCTATTATAAATTGAAGTATTAAATTATATATACTTTCTAACAAATTTTTGAGATTTTTTACATTTTATGACTGAAATTCTTATTTTGTTATGTATGATTAGTTAAAAGAGTTTTTTTTAAAAAAGGTATACAAAATTTATTAAAAAGTTTGAAATTTCAATATATTATACTTGAATATGCCTATTTTAAATTGAAGTAATAAATTTTATATACTTTCTAACAAATTTTTTAGATTTTTTACATTTTATGACCAAAAATCTTATTTTTGATGTATGATTAGTTAAAAGAGTAAAGTTTAGAAAATTTATTGAAATAGTTGTGTTTGTTCCAAAGTTTTGAAAATTTAATACATTATACTTGAGTATGTCTACTATGATTTAAAGTATTAAAATTTATATATTTTGTAACAAATTTCTGAGATTTTTCAAATTTTTTGACCAAAAATCGTATTTTTTGTGTATGATTTGTTAAGAAGGTAAAATTTTTAAAAAAATATTAAAATAGTTATGCTAGTTCAAAAAATTTAAAATTTCAGTATATTACACGTTAATATGTCTACTATGATTTAAAGTATTAAAATTTAAATATTTTGTAACAAATATTTGAGATTTTTTGTATTTTATGAGTGAAAGACCAACATATGTCTTCATATATAAGAACAAAGTTTCAAAATTTTATTAAAACAGTTGCACTTATTTCAAAATGTTAATATTAAAATATATTATATTTTGATATATATATATATATATATATATTATAATTAAATCTCGAATTTTTCACTAGTTTTCAATAAATATTTTCCTATATAATTAAATTTAAAAAAAAATTCTTTGACTTTGTTTAAGTATGATTACGAATAATTTTCCTCATGAACATGAACTAGTAGATTCTTTTTTGATATTTTATTAAATTTTATAATATTTTTGTATTAGTCATATATACTTATTATATACAAGAATAAAGCCAGTTAAATTTTACATAAACTGTCATTATTAAGTCGATACTAAATTTAACACAAAAACGTCTTGAAACACATTTAAATTTTCCTTTACAAACATTGGTAAATGATTTATTTCAAACCGAAATAAATATTTATGCTAATTTCTTAGAATAAATTATATAATATTGAGATAATAAAATTCATACAATAGATAAAATGCACAATAAATTTAATATATTCTGATAAGAATGTACACCAAAATTATGTAACAAATGATCGAGATTGTTTGAATTTTATAAGAAAAAAACTTTATGAGTGTAAAGTTTGAAAAATTTATTAAAATAGTTCTGGTTTTTCAAATATTTTGAAATTTTAATATATTATACTTGAGTATGTCTATTTTAAATTGAAGTAATAAATGTTATATACGTTCTAACAAATTTCTGAGATATTTAAATTTTTATGGCCAATTTCATTTTTTATATATGATTATTTAGGAGAGTAAAGTATAGAAAATTTATTGAAATAGTTGTGTTTGAATAGAAATGTTAATATTGTAATATATTAAACTTTAATATATGTATTATAATTTGGAGTAATAAAATTTATATGATTTCTAACAAAAATTTGAGATTTTTTGTATTTTATGAGTGAAAGACCTACATGTCTTCATATATAAGAACAAAGTTTCAAAAATTTTATTAAAACGGTTATTTTAAAATGATAATATTATAATACATTATATTTTGATATAATTAAATTTGGAATTTACTACTAGTTTTCAATGAATATTTTGAAAAATTTCTTAAACAAAATTGTTTTAACAATTTTCGTCATGAGCAACTATAGTAGGTACTTTTTTCATATTTTATTAAATTTTATAATATTTTTGTATTAATCATATATACTTATTATATATAAAAAAAGCTAAATAAATTTTGAATGTCAATATTAAAATTACATAAGTCAATACTGAATTTAACATAAAAAAGTCCTCAAAATATATTCAAATTTTTCTTGAAAAGAATTTTTTTAATTGATTATTATGAATAATTATTATGAATTATTTTACAGCAAATTTCATATAAGTTAAATACGCATTTATTTACTTGTAACATATTTTCATAAATAATATTAATTAATTGTTATTCAAGTTACATTGTAAAAATAGAATAAAATTTTGTTGAAACATTTATTTCAAATTATATAACATTAAGATAATAAAATTTGTACAAAAGGTAAAATATCGTACAATAAAGTTAATATATTCTGATAAGAAAGTAAACAGAAATTATATAAAGATTTATGAAATTTATTTATTATAAATGAATTCAGGGTTGTAACAAGTTATATAGTTTGGGTTTCTGTAATATAAAAATATGAATATATTTTTGACCCTTAATTTTAGAACATATTAAATAATTTATGAATAGAAATAATATAAATAGTGTTTTATTAATTTTATAACATTTATTTTTGGTATCAGTAAAATTATTTTAAGATTATTTTAAAAATACAAAAAAATAATATAAATTGTAACAAAAAGTATTATAAAATCGAATTTTCAATTTTGCATTTTTTTAATTCTTACAAAAAAATATTTCCTGAACAATTTCAAAGTATTTTCAATTTAAAATATATATTTATTTGTTTTAATTTATATGTTTTAAACTAATGCAAAAATGTTTTTCTAATTAATTTAGAGGTAAAGAAGTATTAAATAATATTATAAAAAAATATTCTATTTGAAATAATTCATGTAATATTTCTAAAGAATACAACATCCATATAAAAAATATATTTATATATGAAAAAAAAATGAAATTTCCTTATTTAAATAATTTCACATTAATATTTCTGAAGCATCTAGATTTGATATAAATTTTTAATTTATTGTAAAAAAATATATATTTATATATTTGAATAATTAATTAAAGAAAACTTATAGTGAAATTAATATTTATAGCAAAATCACATATTTCCACAACTTCAAAAAATTATACAAAAATTTTAAAAAATGTTTTACCTTTGCCCATATTTTTGTTAATGCAAAAAAACATCATTTTATTATTTTTTTGTTATTGTAAAGAATTCAAATTTTGCAAAACGTTAATTTTTGTTTGAATAAATAGTATTAGATAATATTAATATATATATACATATAATTATATATATATATATATAAATAATTATTTTTAATAATAATAAATTACAACTTACCTTTATCAAATGTATAGGAGAACTAACCACAGGTCTTTTTTTATCCTTTTTGCACAAACAAGAATTTATCCAAGGCATATTATTTAATTAAACACTTTTATCAACAATTCAAAAAAACACACTTAAAACATTATTTAATACCATACATACTTAATAAAAAAAATTCAATACTATTTAAACAAATTCATTTCTATTTTCAGTATATATAGTACTAAATAAAGTGCCTGATTTTGGCAAATTTCGTTCTACAACATGTTGGTATTATATTTTTAATATTTAAAACGTTTCATTTCAAGTCTGAATACATTTTTAAAATTTATTTTTTGGTTAAATTTAACCAAAATTTTAGGGTTTTTGCAACACAATGCAACAATACATGTTGACTGGTCGACAGCTGTCGACGTACTGACTCTGTCAGAAGGAAAACACATATAATAAATACATTTATATATATATATATATATATATGTATATATATATATATATATGTATATATATATATGTATATATATAAATGTATTTTAACAATAGGACCCCAATAATTCGATGGACCCTTAACCCAAAATTTTTATTTCAAGTATTTTCTGAATGACTTCGTTATGTAATACTTGTATGAAATCGATTTAGTATTAATTATAACTAATTATTAATTATAATTATTATTGTATCGATTTTAATTGATGTATTGTTTATATGAACAATAGATTGTTTTATTAATGTATATATATACATAAATTTTAATTAGTTATTAATTATTTTACATATATTTTTTATACTTAAAATTTTTTGCATAACTATTTTTATTCCAATTTATATTTTTCAATCATCATGTTTTATAAACTTATATTTTATATTTAGATGAATAATAATAATAATAATGGTATTATTAATAACAATTTTTAATATTTTTAACGCAAAGTTTAAAATATTATTTTATGCTTTTACAAAATTTTATGCAAAACTATTTTTTCTTTCAAAATTTTTTATTACATGTAAATTGTGTCAATTTACGAATTAATTTATTATAAATTATTTTCTTTATAATAATTGTTTTCTTATTAATTTTTTTATTTTTATTAAATTAACTATTATGTTTAGTAAGTACGATACATAAATTTAAGTAATATTAATATTATTACTAATTTCTAATTTAAACATATGACACAAAATACAGAAAATAATTTGTAAATTATTATTAATTTTTTTAGTCTTAAATAAAAATTTAATAAAATAATAGAAATATAAGAAATATTAAATTTTTTGTATATAAAAGAATTTTTTTTAAATAAAAATTATATTAATACAATAAAAATTCAATCAATTTTTTAAATCATAATTTTTTTTATAATATACCTATATGAATAAAAATGTAATGTAATTGAAGAAATATACAAAATATTAAATAAATCAAATTAAATATTATTATAGGATATAGAAATAAAAATCTTATTAATCTTATTTCTAATTTAAACATATGACACAAACTACAAAAATTAATTATTAAATTTTTTAGGACATCATATTTTTTTAAAATAATAAAAAAATATACTAAATATTTAATAATTGTTAAATTTTTGGTAAAGTTTTAATTTCTAAATTATTTTTATAGGACAAAGAAATAAAAATATGTTTTCAATATTAATACTAATTTCTAATTGGACACAAAATACAAGAAATAATTATTAAATTTTTTTCATATATTTAGTTTTTTTTAATAATTTTTATATTACCATTAAATTCATTATATTTATAAATGTATTTTATTCATTAAAACATATTTTTATATAATATAAAATATTCCACAAAATTTTTATATAAATATTTTAAGGAGATTTTTTTTCAAATTTATATCTAGATTTTTTGGGTATATAGTTTGTTCAATATAATACAATTTACTAAATTTTTCTTATATAATAAATCTAGCAAATATGAAATAAATTATACCGAGTTTTAAAAATGTATTTTGTACCAAAATTTGGTCATTAACGTACTTGGAAAATATTTTATGTCTAAAATATATATATATATATATATATATATATATATATATTCAATGTGTATTGAATTAAAGTTATTCACATTATATATATATATATATATATATATATATATATATATATTCAGTTTTATGAAATACAAAAACCATAGTAATTATAGTTAATTACAAAAACCTTCAGTTTCACATTAAGTAATAACCTATATTTTATTTACATAAAACAAACTGTTTAAAATATATAAAAAAATGATTTAGAAATGTTATAATTGTAATATATTTGTCATTTATACCTTCATTATATATATATATATATATATATATATATATATTATATATATATATATATATATATATATATATATATATATATATATATATACATACATATAAAATAAAATAAATGCCTCTGGATATTGTACGTAAATTATAATATTTTTTATATATAAGTATGAACATTTTATTTTTATATATAAAAAATTGTTTTGAAAGAAAATTTCATAAAAATAATAAAAAAAATACATGATGTATTTTGAAAATTATTTCCCGTTATTTTACACAAAAAAAATTATTAGAATTTTGTAGCCAAAATTGTAGAAATACACTTATTAAACATAAACAAAAGATTTTTCTAGAATGTTTTTTTTTTAAATTCAGAAAGTCAATTAAGTACCAAAAATATTAAAGCAAAAAAGACAAAATTGAAATTGAAATATATTTTTTGTCAATTAAAGATAGTTTACCATTTTATGAAATTAAAAAGCAGTATTATTTATTTATACAAAAACCACAAAATTACTTCTAGTACCTTTAGGTAAAAATGGCATTTTTAAATTTTTTTAAATACATATTTAAATCATAATCTGTCTTATAATTAAAAGACATTTAGTAATTAATCTGAGACTTACAAAAATCCAAAATATTTTTAGAAAACTCCCCTTGGGCGGCACAATTTGGGGGACCGCAATTTTTTCCGATTTTTTTTTTTTTGTCACGGCAATTTATTTTAAGGATTGATCCTGATCTAGATAATTCTTTTCTATATATAAAAACGCACAAATTAATAAGACGCAAATACAAATAAAAACGTATTTAATAAAAATAATACTTCACAATCAAATCAAATATATGAATCAAACAGAACTAGACGCAAATATTAGCAGTAATATTTTCGACGCTAATATTAGCAGTAATAAATGTTCGATAAACATTTCTTATTGCACCCTCTATGGTTCCGTACCCGAAACTATTCAATTAGATAACAATCTTTGAATTCTTGAATTTTAGTATCATCTGGTAACAAAAAATTCATAGTTTTGTCCCTTTCTGACCCCAATAAAAGAGGTTCGCAATAACAACTAAAATCATTCTGTATTTGGACCTCTCGGAGGACACTGCACTACAGTCAGTGGTAAGTCTTTTAAAAAATATTTATGTATTATGTAATCATTTCGTGCATTCAGTTTCAAATACGTGTCGTGGGACTTGTGTTTTGGTTGAAACGATTTTCTGTTGAATTATAATTATAAGAATGTAAATAAATTGAAGTAAAAATTCGTCTCTTTAATATTAAACGATTTGCGGCGTTACATTTTCTAATCCAATATATTTGTGCTGAAGTGTCGCCTCAGTGTTTATTGTTGTGAAAATATTTAATTTTAGCCTTTGAGTTAACATAAATCTTTAGATTATTAAATTTAAATATAATTAAATAATATTAAATTTTAATATAAATCTTAGGTTTCAAATATTTACGATTGACTACAGTTGTTTTGTTTCAGATTTCATACAGTGTTTTGCGCAGTGGCGGATTGCTTTAGGGATTTATTGTGCATGAATTTTTGTTTATTCAATCACATTTACAATTTTTAATTATTTTTTATAATTTTGTTAAATTATAATTTTGAGTTATTTGCGTCCACATTTTTTTTTTGTTCATGCGAGGACTTATTCGTAATTTTAATATCGTTTGAAACGATTTCCGCGTTTAAATGTGTTCCTGTCGCCTACCCCCCACGGCAGGTTCTAGTAATTCGCGTTTCGTTAATAAATTAAATTTTTTCATTCGGTGTGTGGATCCTTGCGATGTTTTTCCCAGAAGCAGCGCAACCCCATACACTTTAATTTCTAATTAGTATTACATGTACAATGTTTAATTTTTTGGATTTAGTTTATTAGTAGCATGGATGTAAATAACTCGTCTAAAAATCTAAAAACTTTGTTAAATAAATTACTTGTTTTTATTTTGACTGATTTTTCTGCTGCAATGCAATGAATATGTTTTAATTAAATAATTTAAATTTTTTGTGATTGCACAATAAGTCTCCTAAATGGAGAAATGTTGAATACGTACTGTTTGAAGTTAAAAAACAAGGTAAGATGATACAAAACCTTAAATTATGTAAAAAAATAACAAAATTGACATTTATTTTAGTGTAAATGGGCCTCGACTAAAGATACCAGGGGGTTGAATACTACAACATCGAACAGGAGAAGATGTGTACCTATATGATGTACCAGAGCACTGGAATAAATACGAGTAGGCTACCACATAGTATTTATAAGTCATTGTCTATTTCATTTCTTTCAAGTCACTTTTCATTTCAGGGTTGCAGAATTAATTTCTCACCGCGACGGCAAGCACCAGGACTGCTAGGAGATTGTGGTGGATTAAAAAGTTTGAAGGTAAACTTTTTGGGGTGCAATGACTGCTACTTGGTACATCTTAGCATTACATTTACCAATATACAGGGTTTACCTTGGCGCCCAATCTGACTTTCAATAAAAACCGGTAATTATCTGTAGAGTGCGTAACTAACTACACGAATGAAACAGAATCTATACTTATTAACTTACTTAATGTTACCTAGTTGTGTTCGTCGTAGGTGCCAAGATATGACTGTGTTTTTGTAGTCATGTCTTAAGTCTGAATTCTGATATACTATTGTTTTGGTTGATCAAAAAGCTTGAAATTACAGATGTGTATGATACGACGTGGTGACAAAGGGGATCGCATACAATCGGAGAATTCTCACTTTTTCTGGATTGTGTGTTCTTCGCCCATGGAACAACACACGCACCACTATACACTAATTGTGTACTTCCGACTCGATTGACCACCTCAGAGGACTAATACTTAAAAAGTGATTGCGTCTTTAACGACAGCATGCAATGTTTCCAAAGGGTTGCACAACCTTTAGTGCAAACTACATCCGCCGCCCGCCTATATTTTTCCTGTCGTATGTGGTCCAGAATCGCGATAAAGACTACATACATCATTTCCACTCCAAGGAGTTTCTAAACTCCTAAACTAAATCCCCACCTGCCTATTCTAGGGCTCCTTTCGTATGAGGTCCGAAGTCGCGATCGTTTTTTAGTATCAGTCATCTCATGTAGGTCAATCCAATACGGAGGCCACAAGTTAGTGCATTAGTGATGGTTGTGATGTTGTGCCAGGGAAAAAGAACACGATCTAGAAAAATCCGATTGAGTTTTCCGATTTTAAGCTTTTCTCTGCGTAATTACGCCGTTCTATACATTTTTAATCATTTCTAGCTTTATCATTAGCCCATCGTTAGTACATTCGAATTTAGGCTTAATGCATCACTATACATAAGTGCGGTCAAGTTCTCGGATCTGTAAACATAACACGATAACAAACAATAAGTTGGTAAGTAGATTCTGTTTTAATTGTGTAGTTAGTTAAAATCTCCACTGGTAACTGCAGGTTTTGTTGAGTCGAATTAGGGCGCTAAAGTAAACCCTTCATATTGGGGAGTGAGATGCTAAACATATCAAATAGCGATCTTTACACTCTAACAAGAGTACCCTTAACCCTTCCAGTTTACCTCAATATGGATACCTAAAGGTTTTTTCGAATTCATAAGTTAATATTAAGTAATTAGACCTTGGTTAGATATAAGTATATAATATTTTTATTTTTGTTACCGGGGCCCCGTTTGTACGTTTGCCTCTATTTTTAGGGGCACTTGTGTTTTTTTTAATCTCATTTCAGATGTCTTTCCAAGTAAATTGCTTACCAAGTGAGTACCAAGAACCACTTCCACAACCCATAGGAGAAATTGGTCAGACTAATTGATGTATCAAGACATAAAAAATATTGGCATACTGCTAAGTAATATGTATAAATCTTTTTTTTTATTTCAGGGTTACAGAATTGATTGCTTTTCGCACCACAAAGCACCGGACTTTCAAATAACTGCCAGGAGGGAGGATACGCATATTTAGAGGTTTTTATCCTATTATTGTTAATTTGATCTTATTATTAGTTATTACCATATATTCTTTTATTGATATAACCGGGGCCCCTTTTATTTGTTTGTCCCTATTTTTAGGGGCATTTGTGTTTTTTTTTCATTTCAGATGTCTTTCAAAGAAAACATTGTATTGTATGTCTATATGTTTTACCAAGATATACACGAACCACTAAGAGACCACTACGGATTTAAAGGATATGTGCAAGTGGGTACCAACAATTACTTCTGCAACCCATACGAAAAATGTAATGAAATTCTATGTTTACCTCTTTTTAGGTCTTGCACGAGATTTGGCAGAAAATATCAACTCGAAACCAACTAGCACCACTACTACCTGAACTACCGCCTACAACTGAATTGGATGATATGACATAATCGAAAGGAAAATTAACTGTGAGATGAGACTTTCTATTATTTATAGTAGTATTTAGTTAATATCAGGTTAGGGGACGTTTTGACATTAAAATCTTCGGCCGTACATTTTTTGGGGTTGTTCGCGTACTTTTATTCAGAGCTCAAAAGGGTGGCGTCATGAAAGAACTTCTCTTATATTTTTCGCACTCTTTTTTACATTAATTAATTAATTATCACTTGTCCTTAAACTTCATAGGCTGGGAACCTATGAAGTTTTTTACCAAGTGTTTACATGGTGGATCTGGGGGGTACATCATGTAAATGCTTTTTTTATAAATTTACAATCACCGCTAAAATACTAAAGTACACATTTTATATTGATTTTTTTCTTTACTACGAGAAGTTCTTTCATTTTAAAAAACCGAAATTTTTGGGTACATTAGGTCATTTCGCGGGGGTTCTTCTTTTCGCGATATATTCGGGTCAGTTAGGTATAATTAGTTTGTAAGTTAGTTTAAGTGGATTAGGGCTGCACAAATCGATACTTAGTAGTATTTACACTATATCCATTTCCATCTGAAATGTTAGAAACGTAAATATGAATAGAAGTATCTATTTCTGTGGCGACACCACATTAAAAAAAACGCGCCTGGCAACTCTACCCCATGGGTGGTGAGGAAAAGAGTTGCATCCTAATTAAGTACATATAATTATCAAAATTAAAATATTTAAATAATTATGTTAATTAATAAACATAAATGTGTCAATATATGTGTGTGCATCACTGATAATTAATATCAAAATATCTTAAAATAAATTTTTTGCAAAATAATCTTTGCTTTTTATTATGTGGTTAATGTTATTTTTTAATTTTTTTTCAGGACCTCATAAAGAATTATTAGATTCTTTCAGAAAGAATATTGTCAATAATTATTAATTTTGAATTAGTTGAAAAAATACTATAAATACTACAATGCAAAGAGTTATATGGTTTTTGATAAAATATATTTTATTTATTTATTTATTTATTTATTTATACGCCAATCGGCTTTATACTTTATAAAATATATTTTATCTCTTTGAATTGTAGTATTTTTTCAACCTCTAATTCAAAATCAATAACTATTATTCTTTTTAAAAGCATCTAATAATACTTTAGTATATGTGAGATTTAAAACTTCAGTCAGAATTAAAAATAAAATTTGAATTATTTTCAATATACACAAAAAAAAATTTTTGAAAAAAAAATTTGAAACAAATTTTTTTTTTACAAAATTACTTATTTTGTTTAAATAAGTAAAAATCTTTTTCAATCATTCAAATCCGACGCTTAGTTCTCTCAAAAACTGCCTTTTTTCACATTTAGCTGGGTATCTCCGAAACGGCTGGATCTGCCTTTGCCATAAGCTAATTACCACTTCTCCCCATCATTACAAATTATTTTTAGATCATTCAAATTGGATGCTCCGTTCTCTCAAATATATTATATATATATATATATATATATATATATATATATATATATATATATACAACTATGTATATATAAACAGATTTTATGTCTTGTCATTTTGTAACCCTCATAAAAATGCAATAAACCTTGCAAAATCTATAAAAAGCATTGCTGTCCAACATAGCAGTTTTTAATTAATTTTTATGACGATTTTAGAGTACACAGGGTGTTATAATGTTATACAAAAATAAAGATTAATTTTAAACACTTTTAATAAATATTTCATTTAAATTATATGTATAGTTTAGGAGCTGTAACAAAAGATATAAAAAAATGCACCAGAAATAATTTGTTGAAAGAAAATGCACCAAAAATGTAAAAAGTTGATGGAAAATTGGGTAAAGAATATTTTAGATTTTAAATATTTTTTAATTACTTAGATTTTTAAATATATTTTTAAATTAATTAGATTTTTAAATATTTTTTTTAATTAATTACAATTTTAAAGATTTTTTTATACTAATTAGAATTTTAAATAAAATTCTAATAACAAACAAATTTAATTTCAAAACAGATATGTTCATATACTTGGGGTGACTCTGAAAAATAAATGCAAGTTTTGAAGAACTTGTAAGACGACACCTGTAATACCAAAATGTTTGAAATTTTAATTACTCATTTTTCAATATATATATAAATAAATAATAAATGCAAAACTTTTTTTTGAAACTATGTATTAATAAAAAATAATTTAATACAAAAATGTGCAAACAGATTTGAAAAATGTATATAAAATATACAAGTAATAATCTCAAACGATTCAGAATGACCTGAAACGTCAAGAGGACATAAAATCTGAACAAGTAGCAAAAACTTAAATTTTGAAAAATATAGTAATAATAATAAATAATTTGATACCAAAATGTATATATAATTTTGGAATAACAAATTAAAGAAATAATTGTATCAGACGATTCAGAATGACTTGAAACATCCAGAGGACATAAAATATAAGCAAGTAGGATTTTCAGGAAAAAAACATATATTTTTTTAAAAAAATTTTTACTAATAATATATAATTTAATAAAAATAGTATATAAAATTTTTGATGAACAAATTAAACAAGTAATAGTCACAAACAATTCAGAATGACTTGAAACATCCAGAGGACATAAAAGTAGCAAGTAGGATTTCCTGGCAAAAACATAATTGAAAAAAAATTATTACAAAAATGTATATAAAGTTTTTGATGAACAAATTAAAATAGTAATAATCGCAAACGATTTAGAATGATTTGAAACGTCAAGAGGACTTAAATTTTGAGCAAGTCGAATTTTCTGGAAAAAACATTAATTAAAAAAATATAGCAATAATAAATAATTTATTACATAACATTTTTGATGAACAAATTAAACAAGTAATAGTCCCAAACGATTCAAAAGGAACTTGAAACGTCAAAAGGACTTAAATTTTGAGCAAGTCGGATTTTCTGGCAAAAAATAAATTTGAAAAAAAATTGACATCCTTAATAATAAATAATTTATTACAGTATGTATATCAAATTTTTGATTAACAAATCAAACAAGTAATTCAGAATGACTTGAAACGTCGATGAAAATTATAAAATGTGTAAGTAGGATTTTCTGGCAAAAAATAAATTTGAAAATAAAAATTGACTTTCTAATAATAAGTAATTTAATACAGTATGCATATCAATTTTTTGATTAACAAATCAAACAAGTAATTCAGAATGACTTGCAACGTCGATGAAAATTGTAAAATGTGTAAGTAGGATTTTCTGGCAAAAAATAAATTTGAAAAAAAAATTGACTTTCTAATAATAAATAATTTAATACAGTACGTATATCAAATTTTTGATTAACAAATCAAACAAGTAATTCAGAATGACTTGAAACGTCGATGAAAATTATAAAATGTGTAAGTAGGATTTTCTGGCAAAAAATAAATTTGAAAAAAAAATTGACTTTCTAATAATAAGTAATTTAATACAGTATGCATATCAAATTTTTGATTGACAAATCAAACAAGTAATTCAGAATGATTTAAAACGTCGATGAAAATTATAAAATGTGTAAGTAGGATTTTCTGGCAACAAATAAATTTGAAAAAAAATTGACTTCCTAATAATAAATAATTTAATACAGTATGTTTAATTCAGAATGATTTGAAACGTGGATGAAAATTATAAAATGTGTAAATAGGATTTTCTGGAAAAAAATAAACTTTTTAATTGAAAAGTTGAAAATTAAGCAATAGTAAAAATTAATAATAACGAGAAAAAATTGCATTTTAATAACCCTAAATGCTGAAAACTAAACCTAAAAAAATCGAAAATATAGCATGGTTTTTTAAAAAAAAAAAAAAATTCGAGATGCTGAAATTTTCAATGTATATTCGCTATGAACTCAAAAATCTGAAATAAAAATATTTCGGCTGAAATTCAAGAAATATGCATTTGAAAAATGAGAACTATGAATATATTTTCAAAAATCAAAATTCATTAAAATATAAACTCAATATTGTTTAAATATTACTTTATTAAACATATTTACTAATACATTTTGGACAGTTAATAATTTAATAATTTAAAATAAAATTATTTATAACCAATTTACTGCTAAATAACAATATTATACTAGTTGCTAAAATGCTATATTATACATTATATATATATACGTGGTCTGTTCAAAAAGTACCCGGAATTTTCGTTTTTTCAAAAAAATATTTATTTATTCGTCTACACATTAATGTGGTCCCCTTCAAAGTAGTCCCCACCAGATATAATACACTTATGCCAGCGTTTTTTCCAATTTTCGAAGCACCCTTGATATTCACTTTTTGATATGTCCTTGAGCACTCTCAGCGATTTTCTTCAATCGAGGAAAACCGCCGTCCTTTCATGGGTCTCTTCAACTTTGGGAATAGGAAAAAGTCACACGGAGCCATATCTGGTGAATTTTTGCACTTTGCAACACTTTATTTCATTTTTTACGCAAAATTT
This sequence comes from Ctenocephalides felis, assembly GCF_003426905.1. Lineage (NCBI taxonomy): Eukaryota > Metazoa > Arthropoda > Insecta > Siphonaptera > Pulicidae > Ctenocephalides > Ctenocephalides felis. The sequence goes on along the minus strand of NW_020537758.1, from coordinate 5,124,068 downwards.
AATACAAATTCTTTGACTTTTCAATTCTTCCATTGTAAAAATCGCCGAGCTCAGAAAAACACGTCGAACCTTAGCGACTACCACAGACAAAGTAAACAGTGAATATAGCTGAAAATTTCATCATACTTTAGGGGCATGTATACCAACACAATAAAAAAAAATTTTTGACAATCAGACACTCCAGACCCGCGAAATTTAATTATTAGTAATTCCGGGTACTTTTTGAACAGACCACGTATATATATATATATATATATATATATATATATATATATATATATATATATATATATAAGTATATTTATTTATATATCGGTTTATATAAAAGGCTTTTGATAAACAAGTTAATTCATGTTTCAAGGCGCAATTTACATGCATGACATAATTCCATTGTTTATTTTTTCTACATATATATATATATATATATATATATATATATGTATATATATAAATATCAACAATACAATTATATTATGTAGGCGTCAGAAAAATGCGGTGAGAAATAATTTGCATTGCCTGAAGGAATTTTGCATCAATTCTAAAGCATTTCAAAATGTCTTAAAAATAATTAAAATCACATATAATTGTAAAAATATTATTTAAAAATGTAAATAACACATAATTCTATTAACAATCAAACAAAAGTTAAATTAAGATATCAGATAAGGTAGTTACAATCAGAAAAAAATCTTATCAAGTTAAGTTTAAAAAATCTGCAAATCCATTATAATTTATTACCCCGACGGCTTCGACTCGCATTCAGTGGGTTGTTCTTGGTAACTTTTATTAAAGTTAGACCCCCTCACCACGTTAAGGTGACAACCCTTCGAGGGGGAGGGAAGGAAAAGGGATAAGGGTTGAGGGATGAAGGTAGTGTTAGTAAAGAAAAAGAAGCAAACGTATTCATCGTCATTTGTTGCCACACATTTACACACACACACAATTACTGGCCACACATGTACAACAGAAAATAATAATATTAATAAAGGAAAGCGAGGAATGCGAGTGAAGACGTCATCCTGAAAATTGAAAGAAGGAAAGTGTTTAAAGTGTCATAATTGTTTTTCATCGGTCATTGTGGTCATTGCATTGATTAAAGTCCTGAAAATTGAAAGATGGACAGAGGCATAATTGTTTTGCATGGGTCATTGGGCATTGGTCATTGCATTAATACGTTTAAGCATTAAGACATAAGGAGCTGAAATTTTAAAAGATCGAAGACTCGAAGAACTGAAGACTTGAAGACTCGAAAAATCGAAGAGCTGAAGAATCGAAGAATCGAAGACTCGAAGAACTGAAGATCTGAAGAGCTGAAGACTTGAAGACTTGAAATCTCGAAGAGTTGAAGAGTTGAAGAACTTAAAAATAAACCCTATATAGCTGTATTTATTTGTGGCCAATTGATTTTTGTAATAAGTCTCGAAGAGCTGAAAGAGAAGCCCTACTCATGCGCTCTAGAGGGCCTTACATAGCTGTATTTATTTGTGGTCAATTGATTTTTGTAATAAGTCTCGAAGAGCTGAAAGAGAAGCCCTACTCATGCGCTCTAGAGGGCCTTACATAGCTGTAATTATTTGTGGCCAATTGATTTTTGTAATAAGTCTCGAAGAGCTGAAAGAGAAGCCCTACTCATGCGCTCTAGAGGGCCTTACATAGCTGTAATTATTTGTGGCCAATTGATTTTTGTAATACTTTTAACCATTAAGTCTCGAAGAGCTGAAAGAGAAGCCCTACTCATGCGCTCTAGAGGGCCTTACATAGCTGTAATTATTTGTGGCCAATTGATTTTTGTAATACTTTTAACCATTAAGTCTCGAAGAGCTGAAAGAGAAGCCCTACTCGTGCGCTCTAGAGGGCCTTACATAGCTGTATTTCTTTGTGGCCAATTGATTTTTGTAATACTTTTAACCATTAAGTCTCGAAGAGCTGAAAGAGAAGCCCTACTCGTGCGCTCTAGAGGGCCTTACATAGCTGTATTTCTTTGTGGCCAATTGATTTTTGTAATACTTTTAACCATTAAGTCTCGAAGAGCTGAAAGAGAAGCCCTACTCGTGCGCTCTAGAGGGCCTTACATAGCTGTATATTTATTTGTGGCCAATTTATTTTTGTAATACTTTTAACCTTTTAAGAGGAGGAAGCAAAAAAATAAGTTGAGAGGACATAGCCTCAGAGCAGAAAAAAAAAAAAAGAGTGCGCGTAAGGATCACACGCGATTGAAGTAAAACTTTTAATATTGTATGAGTAGGCAATTAAGATAAAAATAAAAAAACATCATATTTAAATTTTAAAAATCATCTATTAATAATCACATAACATCAATAATAATAAGATCTCCTGAGAATCGGCACAGCTGTCCTACTGATATTAAGAGTTTGAATATGATGTGCAGCTTTCTTCCTAATTTTGTTACCTATCTTACCAGGAAATTCAAACCATAAACGTAGAAGTTCATCATTATCGCCACGTTCTATGTACACTAATTTTCCTACACAACCATTAGCTAAGCCATCACTTACATCAATATTAGTTGTTATTATGTAAAATTTATTCAGAACTGAAATTATTTCATACGGCAAAGCCCCGGTATCAATAACCGATTTTTGTGAAACTGCTGACGAATGTATGATTGTTGATATGTCGCATGGCAACCTACATAAATATCCGTGGCAGTAGATATTATTTTGTCTTCAACGAGATTCAGTATAAATTTATTATATTCCATGACACATTTATTCTCTAAGAAAAGTCTTATTCCATGAGGACATAATACAGTAACCTCTTCTTTTGTAAAAAAACGTGATTCAATTAATGCAAGTTCATATAGGGTTTAGCGGGTTTAGCGCTCGACTTACGCATGACATGACGGGAGTGGATACTCGCGACATCAGCGCTTACGGCGTCGTAGTGTTCAACTTCACGTTGGCGTTTTCGTTGCATTTGTACGGATTTACACCCGTGTAGCCTAAAGAAATTTTTACACCCATATCGCGCCTAAAGAAGTTTTACTTCAAAAATAAATAGAGATTTCGGTATTGAAACCGATAAGTGGAGGAGGAAGCAAAAAAATAAGTTGAGAGGACATAGCCTCAGAGCAGAAAAAAAAATCAATAGAGATTTCGGTATTGAAACCGTTAAGTGGAGGAGGAAGCAAAAAATTAAGTTGAGAGTGCGTCGCACGAACCAAACTGGAATACGCATATGCGAAATTCCACATTCGCTGACAAGCCAATTAAGGCCTGCAGCAGACAGTCAATGCTAAACGCACCTCAGGAACAAAATGAAAAATTATGAAAGCTGAAACAGAAGGCAAGATGAAGGTAGCTGAAAAAAATAGAGATTTCGGTATTGAAACCTATAACTAAAAGAGAAAGATAAAAATGTTGATGTTGAAACCGGTATAAAAAAATGACAAAATATAGGAATGTCGGTTTTCAAACCGGTATAAATAAGATTCGGAAATAACGGTGAACGTATAGGACATAAATAAAAGTCTGAAATAAAATTCGAAGACATATGGTAAATTTCGTATTAAAATTGGTGAGGATAAAAAGTGAAAATTTCGGTATTTAAACCGGTAACTGAAGAGAGAAAAAAAGAAAAAAAGAAATAAACATCGGTGTTTAAACCGGTAAAATAAAAAATAAAAAATACATCAAAGTCGGTTTTCAAACCGGTATAAAAACGGAAAAAAGTCCAGATAAAATATAAACATTTCGGTATTTAAACCGGTAAAATAAAAAAATAAAAAATACATTAAAGTCGGTGTTCAAACCGGTTTAAAAAATAAAGAGATGTCGGTGTTCAAACCGGTATAAATAAAGAAAAATGTATAGGAAGGTCGGTGTTAAACCGTTAATTAAAATAAGTAAAATGCGTAAAAATTGAAAATTCGCAATAGATTGAATGTAGAAAACTCCGGTGTTCAAACCGAAGAAAGAAAAGAGCTTAAAGAGGTGTTTGTGTGTTCTCAATTGTTTCCCTGAACGATATCGCCTTTCCCTCGCGGTACTTGTTCACTATATGATGTGGTGACATTTAGCCTTAGATGGAATTTACCACCATTAGAGCTGCATTTTCATGCAAACTCGACTCATTAGAGAGACTTGACCTTAGAGATCGGTTCCTCTCGAACACTACATTTCCCCTGGGGGATTCAGTGCCGGGCTGTTCCCTGTTCGCTCGCCGCTACTGAGGGAATCCTTTTTAGTTTCTTGTCTAAAGACAACTGCCTTGTTGAGGTCGTCATACGTTCTTTGTGGAACGCACTTGAATTGTATCGACGAGGAACCTTCGAATCGCCCATTGCTGGACTGGTTCACACGTTCAATAAATTATTTAAGAGCACGCGCATTTAAAATGCACGAAACTCCATCATTCGCTGACAAACCAATTAAGGGATGCAGCAGTCTGGTAAGTGAAACGACACTCAGGCAGCAGTCGGTCCGGGAACATTATCCTCTGACCTCAATTTGCGTTCGATATGTCGATTTTTTCATCGACCCACATCATGTCAAGTGATCCATCGTTCAGGGCATTCGTTGAGATTCGTTGAGACCTGAAATAACGCAAAACCCTACCAGACGTCGGCAAGCCGCGACAGAAGCGACGCATTACAGGCAAGCACCTGTCCGGTAAAGTAAAACGATTATTCAGGCAGCAGAAGGGAAAAAATCACAAACACAAATGCAAAACTCCACCAGACGCCGGCAAGCCGATTAGGGCAGAGCCCATTAAGGCAAACACTTGCCCGGCAAAGTAAAGCCAAGTGAAGTGAATGTCGGGCAGAAGAGAAAAACAATTCAAGACCTGAAATAGGCGGCAGAAATGAAATACATAGAAAAGTTGGGTGTTGAAACCGTTAATAATAGATGTGAAAATTTAGTACAATTTACTGATTAAAACAATGCAATAGCAATGAATAAAAGTTAGAAATATTTGATATTGAGTAAGTTGAAAAATAAACGAAATTCAAATATAAAAATTGGCTCAAATTATGTGGGTTGTTCTTGGTAACTTTTGGTTAGTTAGACCCCCCCACCGCGTTAAGGTGACAACCCATCGAGGGGGATTAAATATTTCATGAGCGACAAAGTGATGAAAGAAATTGCAATGATAGGAACTTTAGGCAATGACAATGACAAATTAGTTGACTATTTAGGAGAAGTTCAGGTATAGCCGAGATGGAATGATGACAAAAGATTAACGAATATATTATATAATAGATTCCAGTAGAAGTTGTAGAAACAACAAGAGACCATACTAGTACAGAGACAAATAGTGTAATAGAGATTGTAGTTAGAGTTAAAAAAAAGTCCTAGAGTGAGAATATATAATATATTATATAACAAATAAAATGTTTTCGGATATCCATCCAATAATTAAAAGAATTAAATAAGAGAAATGTAAATTTTCATTATAATAGCATAAGTTTCGAATATCAATTTGACTAATCTTTACTGCATACAAATAATCAATTCAAAACTCAAAAACAAGAACACTAATTAATATAACACGTATAGTTATTAATGAAAAAACATACAATATTAAAATAAAATTAAAAAAATATATATAAAGATACTTGTGATCGTATCATGGTAAATGTTTGAATCAAATTTTCAAATGTTTTCAAAAGTTTGATTCAAATGTTTGCCATGATTTGGTCACAAGTACTTTCATAAATTTTATTTAATTTATTTGAATACTGAATTTTTTTATATGTATATAACTATGTATTATATCAATCAGTGTTCTCATCATCCCTTTGTTTTGATTTGATTATTTGTATGCATTGAAGATGTGTCAAATCGAAACTCGAAACCTATTTTATTATAATAAAGATTTACATTTTTCATTATTGAATTCTCTAAATTGTTGCAAAAAAAGCCCAAAAACCTTTCATCGTATATCTTTAAATACCTGAAAACACATGTGTGTATATATACATACATATATACATATATATACACATATAAACATAAATAAATACATAAGCATACATATAAATAAAAATATCCTAGCTATTTCAATATGAATAAAACAAATTCAACAAGTAACAATGCCACACGATCGAATGAAGAACTCTCTGCAACATCGAAATAAATAAAAACCAAAAACGTCAAAAACCAAAAACCACCCAAAAAATGACAAAAACCAGAAAAAAACAAGAAAATAATTGCACATCAGCCCTACATAAAAAACATCATCATAGGCTATGAAAATTATTTATTTATTTCGGTGAAAAAATAAATAAAATAATTTTCATACGTTGAAAATGAAAAAATCCTACCTTTGCAGCATCTTCGCCCATTCTCTTCAATATTATAAATATCTGCAAAATCTGCATCTCTCTGCAAACTAGAAGTGATGTGGGCTCGAAGTGATAAGATCATATCAAAGTGATAAGATCATATCAAAATCTGAAAATAACGAAAAATATAACATTAGATTTGATGGAAAATAATAACTATTTATATATTTATTATAATTTTATATTAATTAAGTCATATAAAATAATAAATAGATGATGGAATTATGTCATTATATCTTTATTTTAAAAAAAAATATTTATCTAGATGATATGAAATAATTCCATTTTATATTTATTGTTTTATGTAACTTGAAAATAATATGTAAAAATAATATAAGTATGATAAAGGTATTTATAATTATTGAATAAATAATAATTTAAGTATTTAAATCAATTAGCAATGGTTTGCAGATGAACTGAAGTTACAACGGACGCCATCTTGTTTTGCAAATGCGCCGCTAGATGGCTTGTTAATAGTTTGCAGAAAATTTGCAAATAATAAATATTAATAACAATATGAAATTTTATACGAAAATGAATCAAATTTGTGAAATACAAATGATTTATATTGGGTTTTAGCGTTGCAAATACGATTGTAATGTTAAAAAGGCGTTTCAAACTTTGGTCAATTGACAGTTGACGCCGTTTTGTTTCGGTTCAAGACCGAAGAATTTTTCGTTGCTTTTTTGCAAAAAAATAACTGTACAGGTGCAGTTTTTTAATGTAAATGGATACATTAGGTCAAAGTTTATTGAATTTTCATCAATAATACGCCGTGAAAACGGTTATATTATTTAAAACAGGACAAAACCACCGTTGGTGTTTATGGCCGCCATCTTGGATTTTGCAAATGTTACAAAATTTAAATAGCGAAAAAACGCAAAAATCTCAATAAATATTATGTAAAAGTGCAATAATGATAAATAATATGTGATAAATTTATTGCAAATCAACAACAAAGCACGCCTACGATATTTTTACAGATGTAAACATTGTTTACAAATCAGTACCAGACCGTGTCACTTGTTGTGCGAATAAAACTTAATAATTAAGCAAAATTATAAAAAATAAAAGTTCTTACCTTTTATATGTGTAAACTGCATACCGGAACACACTTTATAACACGTTATAAATACTACTTGGTTGTAAAATAATTATTGTTCATTTTGATCACTTATTGTACTTGCACTACGAGATGTTCACTGTTCGGGAGCTGACGCACTAATGAGCTGCGCGCTAATTAGCACCGCCTTATATACGCGGGTTGGAGGCTACTCGCAGAGGCACTCCCGTGGGTGAAAGAGCCTCCGGAAGAAAACATAACCCCTGTCTCAATTATTAGGATTTAAATCAAACTTCATGTTTGATTATTATATGTTGAAAACTATAAAAAACTTAATTAGAATCACTAATTAAGCTCTATTCGTTAGTAATTAACTTACTAATTAAGCACTATTCGTTAGTAATTAATCACTGCACAACAATCAATTGTATGGATTCAAAGTAAACAGAAACAAGCAATTTAAAATAAATTCGTTAAAACCACACAATGACACTATGTAGAAATGATTAAAAACAATATGCTTGGCACAATAACTTTGCAATACAATTTTGGCAACCGATTTCCACACATTTTTTTACAAATTTGAATTTGTATAAATATATAACCACAAAATTTTTGTTATTCTTTCAGTTTTAAACGTCAAAATTAAATTCATGTAAACTGATAGCAGTGAAGTGTGCCACATAATTGAAACTATGCAAAACATCTTATTCTTTATTGTGTTCGTATCAAAACTGCAAATATTTCAATAAATACATCAAGATATGATAAATACCGATTAAAATGTAAGTATAAACTGTTAAAACATTATTGTAATCATATTTATATAAACTTTGTGTAAACTTGTGTAATTGTTTTTCACAAGTCTTATCAGTCAAATGTCATGTCGGTTCAACTACCATTTTAATTAAAAATGTTGTATTTATTGATGAATTGTGTTCAATTACCTGCAATAGTACAGAAATCTGTTACATTAATACAGTGACTATATTAACAATTGCTTAATTCATCTAAAAACATTTTGTATATATTAGACCCTACAGTAAGACAACTGAAGGTTTCTCTATATTTGCATAATTATTAATAATAAGAATAACTACACAGAATGTATAATCAAATCATGATTGTTTAGGGTGTAATGGAGGATTTGTGGAGATATTTGGATTACTCTACTCATTCAAGACTAACAAATGTATACTATAATAAATATATAAATATATTTATAAATTGTTCACTTTGAGATTACTGCCTGTATATACTAAATTATGTTCTAACACTTTACTCAAGTTTATTATGATTTTACAAATCAGTCAAGAGAAATATCATAAGAGGTATGTACTTTAATAATTTGCATAGAGATTTTAGCCTTGATTTTCAATTAAATATAAATTCCAACAGTAAATTTGTGCACTAAATTATCTTGATGAATATTTATTTATATTTAGACATTGTTAGGCAAAATTTCTGACATTATTCCAATTCAAATGTAAAACTTGCTTAATTTTTAGCATTTGTTGAAGTTTATCTTGTAAGTGCAATTAGATGCAAATAAAACCTAAATTAGATAAAATATTATTCAGTAATTAATTTAAAGCAAAACATCATTATTTACAATTACAATCTATCTAAACAATAACACTGTTCATTTGTAGAGTGTTTAAATTGGGTAAAAATATTAACAATACCTTGTATTTGCTTTGTAGAAAACTAAGTTACAATCCAGTGTTTACAAATGTCCATTTATATAGTAAATAAGATGTTGAATAGTATTAATGATAATTGTATCACCTTATTCTGATTTAAATGCACAATTCAAACTTTTGTATTTAATAATCTATATCTAATAATGTAGTGGATCTAAAAATACACTAAAGACAATATATTATTGTAATATTTTATACAACAATAACTCTGTTTGTATATAGAGTGATTAAATGGTTTTAAAATTACAAAACTACCTTTGCATGTTGTCTATAACAATACAATTTTATCCAGTATTAACAATTATCCATTTAAGTGATATTTACACGGTTGAAAATATGTTGCAAAGTTCTTCAGTTTGTAGATGAATAATTTGTAGAGATTGTGCCAAATTTTTGTGTAGTTTCTTTGGAGCTTTATTAGTGTTATAGTACTTCACAATCTTGTATAAATTATGATCCATAAACTTAATTTATAAATGCACAACAGTTTACACACAATACATACACATACCTGATACATTTAAGTAAAAAAGATAGAGACTGATTAGAATAACAATAAATAAATGAATGTTATTAAAAAACAAAACACCATGTCATTTGCTCGGTAGCTCCCCTTATAATTCAAAAAGTAGAAAAAGTTGATTATTTTTTAAAAAATAATATAGTAAAAATTTACGATAAGATTTTGAAAATGTTTTTTTACGTGTTAATTTTTTTCTTTTTATTCATATATATATACATTATTTTCATATCTCAGACATACAGAAGTTCCTAGTATGAGAGATTATGAAAACAGTTTACATAATTTATATATACATTTCATTTAACTATTACATTAATATAATATCTATTATAATTAAAACATCTTTATATAACTCTTCAGTCTTCTTTGTCTTCAATTTCCTTATAATATTTCTTTATTTTTCTTCTAAATTTAATTTTCTTTTTAATTAACTTTATAATCTAATTTTCTACGATTGCTTAGCTTTGATATATCTTTAAGACAATATAATTTTGAAGACCTGAAGTAACAGATCGTATCATCATATATAAAACTTTTTCTAGAATTCTTTGATATCAAAAATGATTATTTGAGGAATCTTTGAAAAATTAAAGGATCAGATGATTCGTAGAACAAATAATTGACTCTGGAAAAGCTCTTCCCTCAATCGTCATTGTCCAATTTGTAAGCTCTTATACTTTATCTATAAAATACGAATAATTAAAGTTACTATATTAATAATATATATATTTGAAAACATTTAATTTCAAATAAAATTTGAAATTTATTTTTTAGTCTATGATTTTTATGTCTTATACTTTTTATAGCTTTATTTTTATGTAACAGGAAATGAAAGCAGTGTTTTATACTGCTCCTGAGAGGAGGCTCCTGCAGAAGATTTAATAAAACCAGAAGTGTTGGTGTAGGAATTTTGCTGCCTTGCACACAGATTTGAAATCATTTTTACTAGTGAGTATTTTTTATATAATATAATATATCGTTGCAACTCAGGATTATATATATAACTTTGTTACGAAGATGTCGAAGAGCCCACATTGCACACAATATATTCCAACCTTTAAAAATAATTTACACAAAATAGGAGAAATATCATAAGAGGAAGGGAAATATCTGTTACACCTAGATAGGTGAAGATTCATTATCTGTATTTATATCTATTTTTAAAGTTGAAGTTTAATGCAGATATTTGTCTAACAGCTAATTTGGTTCGGTCACTTGTTTTAAAAGGAACATTAGCAATATCGCTACATTTGACTCATAATTGTACATTGTAGGTCCAGATTATAGTTTTATAAATTAAAAACTAAATCATCATTTGTAGAGATCTGTGAAAACTGAAAGAATAACAAAGATTTTGTGTATATTCATCGTAGTCATAATTATACTTGCAACAAACAAACTAGTTATATTTAAAAAATAATTAAAATTAACTTGTAAATTAAAATGTAAATAAGTTCACAGTAAATAAATTGAATAATAAATAAATAATTAATAAAATAGCTAATAGTTAATTAAATTATATTAAATCTGTAAAATATTGACTTGAGCCTTATTATAATATTATTATACTGATGGCTTGTAAAATAAATAAATAAATAAATAAATTTATAATAGTTATATGCTCACACCACAATAAGCTCACAATATAATTCATATTTTGCATAAGAGTATATTTATAAATTAATAAATAACCTCACAAATAGATGTCCATGTTTGTAAAGAATAAACTGATCTCTCGTTCAATTATAATCAGTGTAGCAGCTAATTTAGTTGCCCTTTCAATTATATTAAAGTGAATCTTTGCATTAATCCTTTGTTCGACTCAGATACTGTAGGTCCTGATATACTTGATTGTAGTTTTATAAAACTAGTATTTTTTATATATTCAAGTTGTCCTTAATATGGATGTTTTCGAATTTCCTTGCTCCCAGGGGCTCAAATAAAAATTTCGAGCCAATAAGTCAGTAGGTCTGTCTAAGAGAACTGAAAGAATAACAAAAAATTTGTATTTATGTATTCATCATGGTGATAATTTATAATAATTATATACATATTGAGCTAACGATTTATTTTATATTTAATATATATATATATATATATATATATATATATATAAACAAATAATCAGATAACCTTAGAAATATGACATAATCTCTTATTCAATTGGGGAGACTTGCAGTCCCAGCAGGTGTAACAGCTAATTTGGTTTTGGTCACTTGTTTTAAAATGAATCCTTTGCTGTATTGCTGTATGTGACTCCTAATTGGATACCGTAGGACCTGAAGTCTACGGTATCCAAATAACATCCATGCGCCTAGAGAATGAACTAATCTCTCGTTGAATTATAGGTACTTGCAGATCTTGGTGTAGCAACTAATTCAGTTTGGACGCTTATTTTACAATGAAGCCTTTGCTGTATTGCTATATTTGACTCTTAATTGGCTACCGTAGGACCTGAATTCTATGGTAAGTTCAATAGCTGTAAAGAATGTGTGTATAAACTCACTCACGTGATAATTTATAAAAATTATATATTTATAACACAATAAGCTTACAATTTAATGTAAGTTTTGCATAAGAATGTATGTATATAAACAAACAACCACATAACTTCACTAATAGTTGTCCATGTATCTACAGATCTCTCGTTGAATTGTGGAGACTTGCAGATCTTCTTGTAACAGCTAATTGGGTTTGGACTTGTTTTAAAATGAATGCTAAGCTGTATTGCTATATGTGACTCCTAATTGGATACCGTAGGACCAGAATCCTACGGTAAGTTCAATACCTGTCAAAATGTGTGTTTTCCAGCCACAAGAAATTTGTGTGTATATATTCATCCAGGTGATAATTTATATTAACTATATGTCCACAACACAATAAGCTAAGGATTTAATATAAGTTTTGCATAGGAATGTATGGATATAAACAAACAATGACTCATAACCTCACAAATAGATGTCCATGTCCCTACAGATCTCTCGATGAATTGTGGGGACTTGCAGATCTTCGTGTAACAGCTAATTTGAGCTTTCCTTCCACTTTTTATATCTGACTCGTAATTTTTTACCGTAGGACCAGAGTCCTTCGGTAAGTTCAATACGTGACAAAACATGTTTTCCAGCCGCAAGGAATTTGTGTGTATACATTGATCCATTTGATAATTTATATTAATTATACATTCACAACACAATAATCTTACGATTTAATGTAAGTTTAGCATTAGAATGTGTATATATATATATAAACAAACAACCACATAACCCCACAACTAAATGTCAATGTGCAAGTTTTGCAACAAATTGATATATTTTGATATTTTCTACATAAATTATCATGTGAGAATATTAATTTTAATTATTTTCAGACTTTATGTATGTGTGAGTACAAAAATTCGTGTTTTTGATAATTGTTGTTTTGACATTTGTGCCGCTTTGAGGTTATAAGTGGATTTTGAGTAAAACCAAGCAAAAACATATATTTTTGGATAGTTTATTATTAAAATATGACTACTAAATCATGCAATAATATTTTATTAACATGAAATTTCCATTTTATCCCATATTACATCCTTTATTACTGGTTGTTGTAATTTTTAACTACAGAACAAATAGTGCTTACCCAATTACATTTTTACTTGTTTTTATTTGTTTTTAGGATATTCAGCGTCACAAACATTGTTTTTTGCCAATTTAGTTTGATTTAAATCGAAACTTCAAGCCGAATTTGCGTTTTTCTTCTTGAGATCTTTACAGCGGAATCCGCAGGTATAAAAGGCCGGCACTAGTTGTCACGAAGCTCAGTAGTGTGTCAGGTGTCAGTAGTGCGTCAGATTCCGAACAGTAAACAATAAAGTGAGGTTAAGTGATAAAAATAGTGAATAAGTACTTATAAAGTGTGTTATCGTGTGCAATTTGTATGTAAAAGGTATGCGATTCTTATTTTTATACTCTTGCACAATTATTATACTTTACTAGCTAAGCCAAATGTTAATTTTCTAAGTAAGGTAAATTCTAAACAATTTCTAGATATTCAAAAATATTAATACTTTAGGTGTATAAGGATGCGTTGTTTGAAAGCTATATACAATGATGTATTCTAAAAACAATAAACCCCATTAGTTTGTCTATATTTTGTCGATACAATCAAACTGGAAATTTTATACACGTTCTATAGAAAACATGGTATAATCCATCGAAGTCTTTTTTGGTCTTTCGACTTATTGATTAAGTTTCAAGTTTCTCAGATTTTTGTTGGATTCTGGATTTTGTGCATAATTGTAAATAATACTACTGAAGTACTGAGCTTATACAATTTTTTTGAATTTGCGAGGATAGATAGAAAATGAATTAAGGATTTCTTCTTCAACCTACTTTTTGAAAAATTTCAAGTAACATTCAATGAATTAAAGTAAATTTAATAAAAAGTGTTATGGATTTTCAAAGATTACCGTTTATTTATCGATAGCAAAGTCATAAGAATCAAGGTTATAGCCGGTTATACATTTTTTTCCCTCTACTTTCAACACACAAACAATTTAAAACAGAAACAAAAGCTTTATTAGGGAAAGAGTAACTATGTTTATTGTTATTACTGAATTCATTTAGATACTCTAAACCAGGTTATTTATCAAATGTAACGTGCAATGAATTATTGTGAGATTGTATCAAATTTTTATTCTATAAAATTTGCTTAATTGCTTAATAGATTGGCCCTATCAATTAAAGAAATACTCTCTCAAATTCGAAATCTTTCACAACGACATCAATTAAAATCGCTTTGCAAATAACAAATGATTATTGTTATGCAATTCTGTGCAAATATTAATTTCCAAAAGAATTGTGCAAAAGTATTAATAGTCCTAATATTTGATTTTGTGCAAAATTTATCCTTTTACCAAGTCGATTGCGAATAACGAATAAAATTATTTTGTTGGTCATTATGAAAGAAAACGTGTTTTAGGAATTTAAACTCGGAAAATATAAATATACTAGCTGACCTGGGAAACGTTGTTTTGCTAATATTCTAAACAATTTCTAGAGAATCAAAAATATTAATGCTTTAAGTGTATAAGGATCAAGTGTTGTTTGAATGCTATATACAATGAGGTATTATAAAAACAATAAACCCCATTAGTTTTTCTATCCTTTGTCAATACAATCAAACTGGAAGTTTTATACACTTTTTATAGAAAACATGGTATAATTCGATCCAAGTCTTTGTTGGTCTTTCGACTTATTGATTACATTTCAAGTTTATTTGATTCAAGTTTATTATAGTATTTGATTTGCATTGGGTTTACTTCATAAAGGATGTGTTGTTTGTTTGAATGCTATATACAATGAGGTATTATAAAAACAATAAACCCCATTAGTTTTTCTATCCTTTGTCAATACAATCACACTGGAAGTTTTATACACTTTTTATAGAAAACATGGTATAATTCGATCCAAGTCTTTGTTGGTCTTTCGACTTATTGATTACATTTCAAGTTTATTTGATTCAAGTTTATTATAGTATTTGATTTGCATTGGGTTTACTTCATAAAGGATGTGTTGTTTGTTTGAATGCTATATACAATGAGATATTATAAAAACAATAAACCCCATTAGTTTTTCTATATTTTGTCAATACAATCAAACTGGAAGTTTTATACATTTTTTATACAAAACATGGTTTAATCCAATCCAAGTCTTTGTTGGTCTTTCGACTTATTGATTACATTTCAAGTTTATTTGATTCAAGTTTATTATAGTATTTAATTTGCATTGGGTTTACTTCATAAAGGATGTGTTGTTTGTTTGAATGCTATATACAATGAGGTATTATAAAAACAATAAACCCCATTAGTTTTTCTATCCTTTGTCAATACAATCAAACTGGAAGTTTTATACACTTTTTATAGAAAACATGGTATAATTCGATCCAAGTCTTTGTTGGTCTTTCGACTTATTGATTACATTTCAAGTTTATTTGATTCAAGTTTATTATAGTATTTGATTTGCATTAACGGGATGTTAATAACTTATTAATATTAATTACTTAATGACTAATAATAATATAGTAAAAACTTAAAAACTAAGAAGTGAAAAGCGCAGGAGTATTGACGATGGAATGACAAATTTAGAAGGAATGACAAGTAATGCAAAAATTTAAAAGGATAAAAAATACAGCAAATTGTTAAAAAAAAAGAATACTTCCCAAACACAATATATATATTTATATATATGTATGTATATATATATAATATATATATAATATATATATAATATTTAATAATATTCACCTAAAAACATTTGACATTTGACGTATTAGCCACCGTCCATTGTTTTATTCAAATTACGCTTCTACACAAATTTTCAAATTAAAAATGTAAAGCGATTCTACGCGATTTTGAAATAATATCTCACCTTTCCGACAACCTACTGATTAGCACGAATTTTTCAAGACTAAGACTGGCCAAATCGGTTCAGCCGTTTTCGAGTTTTAGCGAATCATTTGATCGAGAGCTCCATTTTTATATATAAGATTAGCATAATAATTGACTGCTTTTGATGAATTAAATCAGTTTTTGTATAATTTTTTTTTATAATTTTTCTGTATCTTTTCGTTTTTGCAAATTCAAAGCAAAATGTAATTTATATTTTTTATTTAATAAATTTAATTAATTTAATTGCAACTAAAGAATGTAGTTCAAATAATTAACCTAATAATTCAAAATAATAAAACAACTGCATTCAATAAAGTTATAAATATATTTTGTTATACATAATCTAATCATTAAAATTATTTTTAGATCAAAACTTACTTGCTCCAGTTTATATAAAAAAGCAGGCCAAACATTGGTGATATCGAGAAGACCCTGGCGAGAAGGTTTGCTGATCTCTACTCCAAAGGATGGGCAGTTCTGTTCTTTCCAATCGAGAGTTTCACACAAAGGTAGGGAATTCAAATTTTCGGCTATATTTGAACAATGCTATAGGGATTTTCAAGTTTTAGTACATAAGTATAGAATTTGAATTATGATAATAATGGCCATGCAATATACAAAATGCATACAAAGTAAGCGTATTTAAAAATAATTCAGTCTGGCACTCTCGAGTGCACCTGTAGGGATTTTCGCGTCTTAACTTATAAGCGTATAACTGAAATATAATAATGGCCATGCAATATACGATTGGCACTCTCGAGTGTTATCTTTTTTGTGCTCAAAACCTTTCCTTTCCCTACAAACCCCTACCTATTCAATAGTTTATATTTTTGTAATTCATTCCAATTTTAAAGATAAAGATTTAGTATTTATAGTAAATATAAAATAGTATTTATAAAACATTTTCTTAGTTATATATATATATATATATATATTTTTTTTTGTTATTTCAATTCAGAACCTAAATTTGATATCGATCAAACGGACATTTTGTTTCATTAAATTTTCATTCAATTTCAAGATTTAATTTTGCTCTTCAAGCAGAATTGTCAGGTCTTTAGTTTCCTTGTAATCCCAACAAATTCCTCAACCTAGGTTTGTGCGAATGGGACATCCGGACCCTGGCGTGGAGTTGTGCT
>NW_020537758.1:5082326-5106803 GCF_003426905.1 Ctenocephalides felis | reverse complement strand
GGCAATCCTCATAAAGCCTTCGGCTGGACAAACCTACGCTGACGTGCTAAAGAACATAAAAAGCAAGGTAAACCCCGAAGAAAGCGGGAGCAAACATTAAGTCCATACGCCAAACAAAGGAGGGCGGAGTATTGCTAGAGATTAGCAAAAAGACCAATGATGACACAGCTTTCACGGAAGCAATTAAAACGGCGGTAGGCGGCTGTGGAACGGTCAAGCGATTGACGCCGATGACCACCATCGAAATACTTGATCTGGACGGAGTGTCTACCGAAGCCGAAATCCGGGAAGCATTAACGAGAGATTACAAAGAAAACCTTGAGATAAGGCGCGTGAACCTAACTAAGGTTACCCCTAGAGGTCAACGGGCAGCCTTCTGCGAGATCGATGAGGCTAGTGCTATGAAGGCCCTCGAAAAGGCCCGCATCAAGATCGGATGGGTGAATTGTCGCATTCGATTAGTGGCAAGAGTACCTCGGTGCTTCAAATGTCTCGGATTTGGACACCAGTCTCGCTACTGTAAAGGACCAGATCGGAGCAAATGCTGCTATAAGTGCGGTGGCGAGAACCACAAATCAGCAGACTGCACGGAACAACCAAAATGCTTTCTGTGCACTTCAAATGGAAAAGACAAAGATAGCGTGTGCCATATCTCCGGTTCGGGTGCATGTAATGTATACAGAGCCGCCCTAGCGGAAGCGACGAAAGCGCAGAAATGACACGAATACTTCAAGGAAACTTGAATAGATGTTCGCTTGCGCAGAACCTACTTTACCAGCGCGTAGCTGAGGACAAAATTGACGTCTGCATAATCAGCGAACAATACCAGAGCGCCCTTGTTAAATCATGGTACGTGGATAAGACGAGTACAGCAGCTATCTGGTTAGTGACTCGGAAGATTACTCCCGTAGATACCGGATCTGGGGATGGTTATGTCTGGATAAAAACCCCTGAAATGTATATCATGAGCGTATATTTATCTCCCAACGAAGGAATCAGCGTGTTCCGCCAGAAGCTGACCAGCATCGAGAACACCATCTGTGGATTTAATGGCGAAGTCTTAATAGCTGGAGACTTCAATGCTAAGTCTGTGGAATGGGGCGCAGATTTCTCAGACACCAGGGGAAACGAAGTTGCGGACATGGCAGCGAGGCTCGATCTTACAGTCCTAAATATGGAGTGACGTCGACATTTAGAAGACCTGGTTATCGAGAGTCAATTCTCGATATTACTCTGGCGACTCCAAAAACTGCCAGTAGAATCCAGGACTGGAAGGTCTCCGAGGAATACACTGGAAGTGATCATCAATCCATCATCTACTGGATAGAAGAGACTACCCACCACGTACACCGAGATTACGAAAGATGCAGCTGGAATACCAGGAAGTTGGACATTGATGCTCTACGAGAATCCCTCACGCGGGGGTGGGTGACACTCGAATCACATCCGTTCCCAACTAACAGCAGCGAGACGGAAAACATTGTAACAAAAACAGATGAAGATTATAACTGCAGCATGCAATGCTTCTATGCCACGTCGTAAAACACAGGACTTGCGCCGGCCAGCATATTGGTGGACATGCGAAATCGCAGAGCTGAGGAAAAAATGTCACCAACTCCGACGACGAGCAACAAGAGCTGCTAAGCACTCCCCAGCTCAGACCTACTACTCCAATGAGTACAAGGCGGCCAAGAAGGAGCTCAACAGAGCCATCAAGTCCAGTAAAGGCAAGCTGTGGGCAGAAATTTGCAACGACCTCAATAACGATGTCTGGGGCAAAGCCTACCATATAGTCGCAAAAGGATTGGGTAGAACCTTACCAGAGCCGCCAAAAAGCCCGGCTATGATGAACCAGATTGTTACTGAGCTCTTCCCAAACCACCCAGCGCGGAAGAAGAGTCGCTACAAGAAAACCACCAATGTGTTGCAGTTCACTGTTTCGGAACTGCAAACCGCAGCAAAAACCCTGAAACTAGGGAAAGCACCGGCCCTGACGGTATTCCAACACAAGTGATTAAGCTCATTGCACAGGAATTTCCTAACATCCTGTTGAATGTTTACAATGCATGCCTTGTGACCGGAACGTTCTTCTGTCTGGAAACGACAAAGACTCGTCCTTCTCGACAAAGGAAAGGGACCTCCGATAACAGCTTCATCATACAGACCACTGTGTATGCTGGATATAACTGGGAAGCTGCTTGAAAAACTTATCAAAGCCAGACTTCGAAAAGATGTTGAATCCTCCGGAGGTTTCTCCTCAAGCCAGTACGGCTTCCGGAAAGGGCGATCAACCATCGATGCAATCAAAGAAGTTGTAGAGAAACCGCAACAAAGTCGTGGGCTGGCAGCCTAAAGTCTAGGAAAGTTTGTATACTTCTCACGTTGGACGTGAAGAATGCTTTCAACAGCGCATCGTGTGGAAGGATATACTGGAGGCGCTGGAGAAGAGATTCCGGGTGAAAGATGACATCTTGACAATGGTGGACAGCTACCTGGACGATCGAGTACTCATCGTTGAAACCACTGAGGGAACAGTGAGCCGCAAGATAACAGCTGGTGCACCACAGGGTTCGGTTATGGGACCTGATCTGTGGAACGCTGACTATGACGAGCTGTTCGAAATTCCCTTACCCCCGCAGGTGCATCTCACAGGGTTTGCGGATGATGTCGCAGCTACTATTGTGGCAGACAGCGTTGAAGAGGCCGAGGTACTGGTCGATTTCACCATCGAAGCCGTCGCGGCCTGGTTGGACCAGCACCATCTGAAGCTAGCCAAAGAGAAAACAGAGATGGTAGTCCTAACACGCCAAAAATGGTTCCCAGAACCGTTTAGTACAATCATCGACGGGCTAACACTGACGTCTACAAAGTCAGTCCGCTATTTGGGCGTTCAGTTAGATGCAAAGCTGACATTCCGTGAACACTTGGAACGCACGTGTACAAGGGCTAGCAAGACTGTGTCTAGTCTATCGAGAATCATGGCCAATACTATCGGCCCACGTGCCAAAAAGAGAGAGCTCTCCTGGAGGTGGTTCACTCAGTTCTGCTTTACGGAGCGGAAATCTGGGCGCATACATTACAACAGAAGACGTATCGTAAGAAACTGGCAGCAGTGCAGCGGCGAGGAGCACTTAGAGTGGCTTGTGCCTATCGCACAGTTTCCGAAGACGCAGTGCTTGTTATAGCTGGAGCTCCGCCTATAGACCTTTTGGCGAATGAAAGGGCCAGGTTGTATAACCTCAAAAAAAGAGGCCTCAATGCCAGCGAAGCGAAGGCAATGGTGAGAAAGGACACCCTGAAGGAATGGAAAGCAAGGTGGCAGGCGTCTGATCGTGGTAGATGGACAGCACGCCTGATCCCTAATATCGAGGCCTGGCTCGACAGGAAGCATGGCGAAACAGACTTCTTTCTAACTCAGATGATGACGGGTCATGGCTCGTTCAATGCATATCTATTCAGGTTCGGTTTGCACACATCACCGACGTGCAAATACTGTCCGGAAAAAGCCGACGATGCTGAGCACACCTTTTTAAGTGCACGCGCTGGAAGAACTTCAGGGCCGACACCGAATTGTCCCTGGGAAGGACCCTTAATCCCCAGGACATTGTAAATACTATGCTGCAAAGCAAGGAAAACTGGGCCGAGGTAGCAGCTTATGCACGGCGCCTCTTGACAGCAAAAATCGCCGAGAGGGACCAATAAACTTAGGAGCTAACGTCACGTGACGCAACACGGACTGGGTTGAAGAAATGCTAACGCGGTTCCGACCCAGTCTTCCTCGTGATCATATGCGGGGGAATGAGGAGAGGAGGTTTTTTAGTGGGTGGAAATCCCACACTACCGTCCATCATATATATATATACATACATATATACATATACAC
The DNA here is from genome assembly GCF_003426905.1 of Ctenocephalides felis. Classification (NCBI taxonomy): domain Eukaryota; kingdom Metazoa; phylum Arthropoda; class Insecta; order Siphonaptera; family Pulicidae; genus Ctenocephalides; species Ctenocephalides felis. Next base: position 5,102,920 of record NW_020537758.1, on the reverse strand, counting down.
ATACATATATATATATACATATACATACACATACATACATATGCAATACAGACACATACACATATATAGACAATGAAGGTAACTTACATAAATATGGTCTTACATCAGTAGCTAGCGCTAGGAACACAATTTAATAAAACATACTCTTGGTTGGCTTATACTGTTGAAGCGGAGATTCTTGAAAGTTTCACGGAATTTGAATCTATTCGTAATAAACATGTCTATAACAAATCAAAAAACTCTTACACTAACAAATTCAACAAACTTTTACAATCCAGAATTAATTCGTCTAAAATAACCTTAAGCGACTCACTCATCAACAAATGGCTAAAAAATCTTTCGGACGTTACGATTCCTGAGAGACTTCTTTACATCTTTGCTCTAGGTCCAAATTTTGCAATCCCGAATAACTCTCACAACCTAAATTTTATTAAAGTGCTTAGCAGTTTAGAATCAGGCCTCTACAACATAAAAGACCCTGAAATAAAAACAAATACCCGTTCAATTTTCTGCAAAAACTTTCTCTCCTTCATTAAATCTTTTAATTCAAAAAAATCGACTGTTTAGATATTCTTAGAGATATTAAAGCCTGTAAAATTTTCTTAAAAGAAAACCCCGACATTCTAATCACTAGAGCCGACAAAGGGAACATAACAGTGATTTTAAATAAATCTTCTTATTTAGAAAAAGTCTCCGCGCTAGTTACTGACACAAAAACTTACTCCCCAGTTATCTCAGATCCTACAGAACGTATAAACCGTTCTTTTCATAAATTCATCAGCGTTTTAGTCTCAAAAAATCAAATTTCTCCAGAAATTGTGCCTAGCCTCAAAAACCTACATCCGTATAACCCCAAACTTTACGGACTACCCAAAATACATAAACCTAACGTACCTTTCAGACCAATCGTTGCTGACTTGAACTCCCCGCTCTCAAAATTCTCCAAATTTCTCAACACCATACTTTCTTCAGTCACTGTTAAGTCCCCCTTTTTTGTAAAAAACTCCTTTGAATTGGTTAATAAACTCCGTGATATTGTACTTCCTGATAATTCTTTACTAGTGAGTCTAGACGTGGTATCCCTCTTCACTAACGTTCCCCTACAATTAATTTTAGACGCTATCACAGCTAGATGGGACGAAATTTCATGTCATACAACTATCTCATTACACTGGTTTCTTGAGTCAATAAAATTATAATTTCCAACACATATTTTGAATTCAACGACCGTTTCTATTACCAAATTTTGGCACACCTATGGGTTCTTCTATATCTCCAGCACTCGCTGAGTTATCTTTACAATATTTAGAGACCAAAGTGTTTAATTCTTGCAAATTAGATCTTCAATTCTATTACAGGTACGTAGATGACATTTTTACTTGTGTGCCAGTTAAAAACTTTGAACTTTTACTCCACAATTTCAACTCTTTCAATGAACATCTCTCATTCACTTTCGAAAAAGAACAGAACAATTCCATCAGCTTTCTTGACGTCAAAATTATAAAAACCTTAGATAACCGTATCATCACAAATTGGTACCAAAAACCGACTTGGTCGGGCAGGTATTTAAATTTTCATTCCTATCACCCATCTAGCATGAAAATAGGTACTATAATTAATTTAGTTGACCACGCCATACTTCTCTCGGACAAACAATTTTGGTCTGCTAATTTATCGTTAATCCACACAACACTTATTAATAACTCTTATCCTTCTAATCTCATAAACTCTGTCACGTACAATAGACTCAAATTTCTCAATAATAACAATAATACCTCTTCTTCTTCCACCAAAATCTCCAAAGACAATAACTTTATTGGTAATGTTTGTCTCCCGTTTATTAAAGAACTCTTTCCCATTTGGAAAAAACTGTTCCACAAGGTCGACTTAAGATTAATTTGTAACATAGACTTAACCCTTAGCTCCCTTTTTTCCAACCTCAAATCACCCACTAGTTTGGAACGCACATCAAATATTGTTTATAAATTAAAATGCAATGATTGTGATTCCATTTACATAGGTGAAACTGGACAAAATTTAATAAAACGACTAAAACAACATGATAATAACTCTAAAAACCCACGACAAAATCAAACTATGATAACAGAACATATAAAAAATTTTAAACATTCTTTTGACTTTTATAACGCTAGTATACTTTATCACGAACGGAACATTATTCAGAGAAGATTTGCTGAATCTTGTCTGATCAGCACCTCGAAATTTTGTATTAATAAACGCCATGATGCCTCCTTACTCTGTGAAAATTATCAGGTGATACTTAATAATATTTCCAAATTTGTTTCCTCTTAACCTACGTAATTCCGAACCTGTAAACCTACCCTTACGCGGTCCGATCCCGAACTTTGATTCTTAGCCTCTCACCCATACTTAGAAACACTGATTGTAAAAAACCCGCCAACTATTCCCTCAAACGGTCTCTTCAAATAATTTTTAAACACATGTTACTACTGCCTCGGGCTCTGTCACATAAACTACGTTCTCTGTGCAAAATATATTATATATTTCACAAATATTTTGCCATACTCTGTTCAACAAATTAATATATAAAAAACAAGTTAATGTATATATGATAGTGCAAAATTGTGTTCCTAGCGCTAGCTACTGATGTAAGACCATATTTATGTAAGTTACCTTCATTGTCTATATATGTGTATGTGTCTGTATTGCATATGTATGTATGTGTATGTATATGTATATATATATATGTATGTGTATATGTATATATGTATGTATATATATATATATGTGTGTATGTATGTATATATGTATATGTGTATGTGTATGTATGTATATATGTGTATATATACATATGTACATGTCCGTATGTATATGTTTATATATACGTATTGTTCGTATGTATATATGCATATGTGTACGTGTTTTTACATGCATATCATATATACATGTTTGTTTGTGTGTATATTTATGTATATATATTACGCTTTTGTATGTTTATATATATTTCTTTTTACTTTTCATTTCTCTTGTTTATCTATCTGTTAAGTATAATTGTTATTGCTATAATTATATTACTTATATCTATAGTTCTTTTTCCAATTTCTGTCATTTTTTCCTAGATTATATTAATTTTTCAATATTCATTCTGTAGATCCACTGATGATGACATAAAATACTATGTCGAAACGTTTGGAAAAATTAAAGATTAACTTCTAAATCTTTGCCTTTTATTTGATGTATGCCCTTGAAGAACTTACTCATATTTCTCAACATCAAAATTAACTACTTTAACATATATATATATATATATATATATATATACGAGGTCTGTTCAAAAAGTACCCGGAATTTTCGTTTTTTCAAAAAAATATTTATTTATTCGTCTACATTAATGTGGTCCCCTTCAAAGTAGTCCCCCCCAGATATAATACACTTATGCCAGCGTTTTTTCCAATTTTCGAAGCACCCTTGATATTCACTTTTTGATATGTCCTTGAGCACTCTCGGCGATTTTCTTCAATCGAGGAAAACCGCCGTCCTTTCATGGGTCTCTTCAACTTTGGGAATAGGAAAAAGTCACACGGAGCCATATCTGGTGAATTTTTGCACTTTGCAACACTTTATTTCATTTTTTACGCAAAATTTAATACAAATTCTTTGACTTTTCAATTCTTCCATTGTAAAAATCGCCGAGCTCAGAAAAACACGTCGAACCTTAGCTACTACCACAGACAAAGTAAACAGTGAATATAGCTGAAAATTTCATCATACTTTAGGGGCATGTATACCAACACAATAAAAAAAAATTTTTGACAATCAGACACTCCAGACTCGCGAAATTTAATTATTAGTAATTCCGGGTACTTTTTGAACACACCTCGTATATATATATATATATATATATATATAAATATTCACTTCAATACTCTTAACTGTCTGTTTATTTTATTTATTTTTTATTATTCGGCAGTTCTTAACTGTCTGTTTATTTTATTTCTTTTTTATTATTCGGCAGTTTTTAACTGTCTGTTTATTTTATTTATTTTTTATTACTCGGCAGTTCTTAACTGTCTGTTTATTTTATTTATTTTTTATTATTCGGCAGTTCTTAACTGTCTGTTTATTTTATTTATTTTTTATTATTCGGCAGTTTTTAACTGTCTGTTTATTTTATTTATTTTTTATTATTCGGCAGTTCTTAACTGTCTGTTTATTTTATTTATTTTTTATTATTCGGCAGTTCTTAACTGTCTGTTTATTTTATTTATTTTTTATTATTCGGCAGTTTTTAACTGTCTGTTTATTTTATTTATTTTTTATTACTATTTTTATTATTCGGCAGTTCTTAACTGTCTGTTTATTTTATTTATTTTTTATTATTCGGCAGTTCTTAACTGTCTGTTTATTTTATTTATTTTTTATTATTCGGCAGTTTTTAACTGTCTGTTTATTTTATTTATTTTTTATTACTATTTTTATTACTCGGCAGTTCTTAACTGTCTGTTTATTTTATTTATTTTTTTATTATTTGGCAGTTCTTAACTGTCTGTTTATTTTATTTATTTTTTATTATTCGGCAGTTTTTAACTGTCTGTTTATTTTATTTATTTTTTATTACTATTTTTTTTACTCGGCAGTTCTTAACTGTCTGTTTATTTTATTTATTTTTTATTATTCGGCAGTTTTTAACTGTCTGTTTATTTTATTTATTTTCTATTACTATTTTTCTTATTCGGCAGTTCTTAACTGTCTGTTTATTTTATTTATTTTTTATTATCTGGCAGTTCTTAACTGTCTGTTTATTTTATTTATTTTTATTATTCGGCAGTTCTTAACTGTCTGTTTATTTTATTTCTTTTTTATTATTCGGCAGTTTTTAACTGTCTGTTTATTTTATTTATGTTTTATTATTCGGCAGTTCTTAACTGTCTGTTTATTTTATTTATTTTTTATTACTATTTTTATTACTCGGCAGTTCTTAACTGTCTGTTTATTTTATTTATTTTTTATTATTCGGCAGTTTTTAACTGTCTGTTTATTTTATTTATTTTTTATTACTATTTTTATTACTCGGCAGTTCTTAACTGTCTGTTTATTTTATTTATTTTTTATTATTCGGCAGTTTTTAACTGTCTGTTTATTTTATTTATTTTTTATTATTCGGCAGTTCTTAACAGTCTGTTTATTTTATTTATTTTTTATTATTCGGCAGTTTTTAACTGTCTGTTTATTTTATTTATTTTTTATTATTCGGCAGTTTTTAACTGTCTGTTTATTTTATTTATTTTCTATTACTATTTTTCTTATTCGGCAGTTCTTAACTGTCTGTTTATTTTATTTATTTTTTATTATCTGGCAGTTCTTAACTGTCTGTTTATTTTATTTATTTTTATTATTCGGCAGTTTTTAACTGTCTGTTTATTTTATGTATTTATTTTTTATTACTATTTTTATTACTCGGCAGTTCTTAACTGTCTGTTTATTTTATTTATTTTTTATTATTCGGCAGTTCTCAACTGTCTGTTTATTTTATTTATTTTTTATTATTCGGCAGTTCTTAACTGTCTGTTTATTTAATTTATTTTTTATTATTCGGCAGTTTTTAACTGTCTGTTTATTTTATTTATTTTTCATTACTATTTTTATTACTCGGTAGTTCTTCACTGTCTGTTTATTTTATTTATTTTTTATTATTCGGCAGTTCTTAACTGTCTGTTTATTTTATTTATTTTTTATTATTCGGCAGTTCTTTACTGTCTGTTTATTTTATTTATTTTTTATTACTATTTTTCTTATTCGGCAGTTCTTAGCTGTTAGTTTTGTTTTTCTTTTTATTCCCTTTTTTTCTTATATTGATATTTTCTTGACATGTCTGTCATTTAAATAGTTCAACTCATATTTGCCAAATGAGCCGGAAAATCTGCACATTTAACGGGAAATGTCATTCACTATATATATATATATATATATATATATATATATATATATATATATATATATATATACACCTAAGTCTGTTTTTACACGGTCTTTTTGTACACGGTTTTGATATAACACGGTTTGAAAATTGAATATTTTTAAATTTTTTACACGAATTTATTCCATTTAGCACGACTTGAAATTTTATGTACCTAAATTTTTTTTGTCAAATTAAATTTTTGCGAAGTATGTTCATTCACAAAAAAGTAATTATGAAAGAAAAAAGTCTGAAACCATCGATAGTATCGATAGTTTGCGAACACTAGCATAAAGATTTAAGTGAATTCCCCTTTAGCGCGTACAAACAATTTTTACTGGTCAAAGCAAATGCGAATAGCACTAATTTAATTCTTGTTCTTAAAAATTCTTGTTTTTAACCAATTTTAATAGGTTTTAGAGATTAGGAACGAATCACCCATTTTTGTATAAGGTCAATGTCTTTTTTTACACGTTTTTTTTTTTACACGGATTCTTCTGGAACCAATCTCCGTGTAAAAACAGACTTAGGTGTATATATATATATATATATAAATAAATACCTGTAGGGATTTTCAGGTCTTAGTTTATAAGTATAGAATTGAAAAATAATAATAATGGCCATGAAATATACAAAATGCATATGAAATACACAAAAATAATTATGTAAGGCACGAGTGCAAATGTACAAATATTCATGTTTTAATGATAACACCTAGTTAAGGACTTAAATATACAAATAATGAACATGCATGCCATATACAAAATAAGGGTATACATAAATACTTATGTAGGGCACTCACGAGTGCAAATGTACAAATATTCATGTTTTAAGGATTACACCTAGTTAAGGACTTAAATAAACAAATATTGAACATGCATGCCATATACAAAATAAGCGTATACATAAATACTTATGTAGGGCACTCACGAGTGCAAATGTACAAATATGCATGTTTTAAGGATTACACCTAGTTAAGGACTTAAATATACAAATAATGAACATGCATGCCATATACAAAATAAGCGTATACATAAATACTTATGTAGGGCACTCACGAGTGCAAATGTACAAATATGCATGTTTTAAGGATTACACCTAGTTAAGGACTTAAATATACAAATAATGAACATGCATGCCATATACAAAATAAGCGTATACATAAATAATTAAGTCAGGCACTCACGAGTGCAAATGTACAAATATTCATATTTTAATGATAACACCTAGTTAAGGACTTAAATATACAAATAATGAACATGCCATATACAAAATAAGGGTATACATAAATACTTATGTAGGGCACTCACGAGTGCAAATGTACAAATATTCATGTTTTAAGGATTACACCTAGTTAAGGACTTAAATAAACAAATATTGAACATGCATGCCATATACAAAATAAGCGTATACATAAATACTTATGTAGGGCACTCACGAGTGCAAATGTACAAATATGCATGTTTTAAGGATTACACCTAGTTAAGGACTTAAATATACAAATAATGAACATGCATGCCATATACAAAATATATTTATAAATACACACGCACACATATATATAAATATTAATATATATATATATATATATATATATATATATATATATATATAAATTTTCAATCAACTCTAACCTTGAATATCATTCTCAGGTTATACTATCGTCTACAAGCCTGAATGCTCCAGCTCGGATAATGCTGTGAATGAATAAATAAACTAGCTGTAAGTGGAATTCTGTCTTAAGGCAATTAGGGCATCGTGCCTTAAGGCAAATTGCTGGAACTTCCCGTACCAAAAATTATTATTTTTTTTTAAAACGATTAACATTTTTGAAAAAAATTTACTTCGAAAAAATAAGATTTTTAAAAAACTATAAATTGGACAAAAAATTACTTTTTTTTGAAAAAAAAATTTTTTTTTTTAATTTTTTTTTTAAATTTTTTTTTTTTTGAAAAAAAAATGTTTTCTTTATTTTGACATATTTTGGAAGATCTAAACTTGTTTTTCAAAGCAATCGTACTGCTTTAACTGCATAGAGACAAAATATAAAGCGCGTAAGCGCGGCGTCGCTGTCTAACGGGTAAACATTGGTACGGAACCCATAGGAAAATAAACAAAATTTATACTTATTGTTAAAATCTCTATAAAATATCTGAAAATTTGATGTGCATATGTCTAATGATAATTTTTGACCGCCAAATGGCATTTTTTTTTTACTTTTTTTCGTTAGATCTCCGAAACCGCTAGACCTGCCTTTATGAAAATTTGATCAATTCTTTATCTTATCAATACAAGTTGCATGTTTTTTGAATTATTAAAATCGGACGCTCCGTTCGCTTAAAAACTGAGTTACCGTTCTCGGCACTTTTTGCCCCGTATCTCCGGAACGGCTAGACCTGCCCTCGCCAAAAACTAATCAGCACGTCTTCTTATCAATACGAATCGAATGTTTTTTGAATTATTCAAATCGGTTGATCCGTGTTCCCGAAATCGTCGACGAAAATTTGTATCCGCACATACATACACACACATACATACATACATACATACACACACACATACACACACACACACACACACTCACACACACATACACCCATTTTTTCTAAGGTATGCCAAAATGTTCAGAAACCTCTGAAACGCAAAGATATATAAAAATTTTCATTTTCGATTTTTTTGCGATTACTATAACTTACCCTACGGGAAGTTAATTAATAAAAGAAGATGTTTTTGGGTGTCTTCACATCTCTCAGTTGAATCGTCTGTGGACACTATGAAAATTCGCCTGGTATGCGAGATCCTTCATCGAATGAAGCAAGACGTACTGGATGAGCAGGAAAAAAGGACTCTACTGGCGAGCAAACTGAATCCTGGACATGAAATTTATGAAAGGACTCTACTGACTCTATTTTTGTTTTTGATTTTTTAATTATTTCAATATCTTAGTACACCTAAAAATTGCAAAACAAAATTTATTTTTTATTTTATTTTTTTTAAATCAAGAATTGACATGTTAACAAAATGAAATTTGTTAACATGTCACTTAAAAAACTATTATGTATTTATCATAATATTAATAATATGTCGCTCTACTCTTCAAAATGTTGCATGTAAGTAGTAGAAAATCATTAGAAACTGTTTGTAAGTGGCATTTTGCCTTCAGATAAAAGATGCATCGTGATGCAGTTAGTGGAGCGCACTTTTTTCATAAAAATATAATTTACGCAATTATTTTGCATAAAGTCTTACCAAACATTAGGCATCATTTGAAAGTCAATGAAATTTAAAACTAATTCACGTACAATAATATAGAATTTTCTTAACAACATTTGCAAGAATTTAACATCCAAAGTCCCAAATTAATTTTTCTCTTGTCAATTCCTTTCGTAGGCGTTAAGTCGTGCACAAAACCGTGGAGGACACTTTTTTATTAAAATGTACTTTACACAAATATTTTGCATAAAGTCTTACCAAACATTATACATCATTTGAAAGGCAATAAAATTTACAACAAATCACACACAACAATACACACATTCCTTAATAAATTTTGCAAAATTTTAACCTCCCAAGTCCCCAAATTTTTTTTTTCACTTGTCCATTTTTCTGCCAGGTGTTACCCAGTGCATAAAACCGTGAAGGGCACTTTTTTAATAAAAATGTATTTTACACAAATATTTTCCACCAAGTCTTAGCAAACATTATATATCATTTACAAGTCGATAAAATTTGCAACAAATTCACATACAACAATACACACATTCTTTAACAACTTTTGCAAGATTTTAACCTCCAAAGTTCCCAAATTAATTTTTCTCACCTGTCCATTCTTCTTCCAGGTGTTACAAAACCAACACAGTTAGCGGAGCGCACTGTTTCATAAAAATGTACTTTACACAAAAGTCTCACCAAACATTAGGCATCATTTGAAAGTCAATAAAATTTACAACAAACTCACATGCAACAATATATATATACATTATTTAACAACTTTTCCAAGATTTTGCAAAAGTTGTTAAATTTATGATGATGTTCATAATAATCTCTATTAGATAATTTATTATGTGAATCTAAAAACAAATCAGATACACATAGAGACATTAATATATAATAAAATATTAATAAATTTTATTGCTAGAATGATTTAATAATTTCAGAATGTACAAAAAGTACTTGTGTAAATTATATATTCATCAAGTTACTACAAAAGTTTAATTATTTAGTATTTTTATAACAAATGAGGTGCCGATAGTATACTAATTAGTTTTCTAAAATTATTTGTAGAGTTTTGCTAAATCTTTTATATCAAAGTGTAAAGTTTGAACAATTTGCAATAAATTCTAGAACACGATGAAATTTATTTAAGGATAATTTTGCTGTAATCTACAATTAAAGTATATTCATATTTATTGCAACAATTTATCTAACTGTTGGTTTATAGAGTGTTAAATTTGTCTAAAAACTTGCATTTGATTGTTCAAAATATAAATTGAACTAGTTAGCGCAAATGTTCATGTTTTTACCTTTTATATTTTGAATAAAATGCTGAAACTTCATGAATTTTTGCAAAATGCTTTCACATTATCTTTATTTAAAAATAAAGTTTGCTAGAAATTTGTTGGTGCACAAGATAAAATTATTCTAGTGGAATGATGAATCTTAAATTAAATTTAACACATTAAAGATATTGTAATAAATTGCTAATGATTTTTATTACATCAATGTATATAATATAATGACACTGTTAATTCATAGAGACATTTGGAAAGTGACTGAAAGTGTTAAAAATCAAACTAGAAAATATATCTTTATAAAATCCATATATGTTATATATTTAGATATTACCAAAAACAATAAATCCAAAAGTGAATTCTATACATTTGAGATATAATATTACAAAATTATTAGTTCTGCTCTAACAATATAACTTTGTTGATGAAAACACTGTGAATGTTATATTATACAAAAGTCTTTATAATGAATAAAATAGTAAATATGTTTCTATTAAAAATAATATTTGCAACAGTACATTAAAATTTAATAAATAAAGATATCAAAATATTTTTTAATATACATCTATTGCAATACAATATTTGTAACAAAACATTTTGTTTATTTTAAGAATTGTCTCAAAATGGTAAAAACACTTTTGAATTTGTTGTTTAAAAAATGTATATTTATCTAGTGTTTATATATACTTGCATGATATATTGTTAAAAAGTTGATGACAGTATAATAACATACTTTAATAATTTGCATAGAGATTTTAGCCTTGATTTTCAATTAAATCTAAATTCCAACAGTAAATTTATGCACTTGTTGATATCTGTTTGAAAATCCACTAAATCATCTTGATGAATATTTATTTATACTTAGACATCAATGTCTAAGTATAAATAAATATTCATCAAGATGATTTAGTGGTTTATTTGCATCACATTGCATTTACAAGATAAACTTCAACAAATGCTAAAAATTAACAAAAGTTTTACATTTGAATTGGAATAATGAGAAATTTTGCCTAACAATTGTTATTCCAATTCAAATGTAAAACTTTTGTTAATTTTTAGCATTTGTTGAAGTTTATCTTGTAAGTGCAATGTGATGCAAATAAACCTAAATTAGATAAAATATTATTAATTAATTAATTTAAAGCAAAACATCATTATTTACAATTACAATCTATGTAAACAATAACACTGTTCATTTGTAGAGTGTTTAAATTGGGTAAAAATATTAACAATACCTTGTATTTGCTTTGTAGAAAACTAAGTTACAATCCAGTGTTTACAAATGTCCATTTATGTAGTAAATAAGATGATGAATAGTATTAATGATAATTGTATCACCTTATTCTGATTTAAATGCACAATTCAAACTTTTGTATTTAATAATCTATATCTAATAATGTAGTGGATCTAAAAATACACTAAAGACAATATATTATTGTAATATTTTATACAACAATAACTCTGTTTGTATATAGAGTGATTAAATGGTTTTAAAATTATAAAAATACCTTTGCAACATGTCTATAACATTACAACTATAACATCCAGTATTAACAATTATCCATTTAAGTGATATTTACACGGTTGAAAATATGTTGCAAAGTTCTTCAGTTTGTAGATGAATAATTTGTAGAGATTGTGCTAAATCTTTCTGCAGTTCCTTTGGGGCTTTATTAGTTTTAAATTACTATACAATCTTGTATAAATCATAACCAATCAACTAAATTTATAAGTGTATAACAGTTTATATATAATACAAGTACCTTATGCATTTTATCATCTGCATTGAAACTGCACATTTTACACAAAGGGTTTTGTATGAATAGCATTCAAATTTGTTTTGTAGACATCATGCAAAATCTTGTACAAATAGAGCTCTCATAATCCATTCATTTGATGCAAAAGTTGCTGTAGATCTTCCTTGAGCAAGTACTCTATATAAGTCTTGACACCTTGACAGGAATTTTGGTTATGCTTCAAAGTTTTGAATCAAAATCATAAACAAAGTGATTTGGAATATTGTAAATAGCACCACATGTGAAATTGTATATTGTTATTACCTTGTAGAACTTTTATAGTAGAGTGACCGTTTTTCTGGGTTATAAACAATATTTGTGCATATGGTTTTGTGTAAGTGAACTTCCAATCTAGAACAATAAAGTGTGGTTATAATACGATTGCAAAGTATTTGATATTATAAATACATTGTGTATATATTCTGTAGTGTGTGAATACTTATTTAGTTGATACATTGTCGAAAAACAGTCTAAAAGGTTCCATACAAAGTCAAGTCTTTTGTGCATGTTGCATTGGCCGCTGACAATACACATCTAATACATTGTTGCACTCGGAGATTATTTTTATCAATATCGCAGTGGAGATTCTAAACAAATCAAATAAATAAATATAAAAATATAAATATAAATACGTATATAAATATGATTAGGTGAAATTTAATACTTAGCCTAATTTTTTTCGTATGTGATGTTGGCGACAATGGCCAACTTCACATGCGTTCGTGCGCTGACAATTGGGAACGACTTCCGCCCTTGTCATTCGCACAAAGATTTCCAAAGAATTTGCATCGTTCGCTCAGTAGTGTAGTGTTATAAGTGCTTGTGATTACCAATAAAAAGGTAAATATACTTACAACAATATACAAAGCTCTTTTGTTGCATTTATGCTACAATTCTGTATTATTTTACGGAGTTTTGCGCAAAATGCTTGCGCAAATTATGGCCGGCACCGACGCTGACCACCAAACCATCATTTATCCGAATAATAACAACGATCACGCTTCGACAGTAACAAATAAACAAAGTCTTAATGATTTGCATTAAATATACACATTTTTTTTACATTTTCTTTCGTATTTTGTCGAAATTTTCAACAAATTAATAAATTTTCAAGATGGCTGCCGCCGTACAGTAACGACCGACTATGTTCGAATTTAAAATGGAGACGATCGTTTGTTTATCATTCGAATTATTTGATTTTATGTACGATATAATTATTATATGTTATCGTAGCATTATTATTAATACTTTTTTGATTTATTTAGGAATTTTGAAAACCGGAGTCCAAAGTTTGATAACCACTGGATATCGGCAATAGTTGTTGCATATAGATATGGAGCGTCAACAGAGTCATACAAAACGTAAATATATTTCGATTGTATTTTTATTTATTCGTCCGCATCCGATTTGAATAATTTAAAAAACATTTTACTTGTATTGACAAGATGTAGAATTGATCAAATTTTCATGAAGGCAGGTCTAGTGGTTTCGGAGATCTAATGAAAAAAGCAAAAAAATGCCATTCGGCGGTTAAAAATGATCATTAGACATAAGCACCTCAAATTATCAGATATTTTTTATAGAGATTTTAACAATAAGAATATTTTTTTTTTACATTTCTATGGGTTCCGTACCAATGCTTATGCGTTAGACGGCGGCGCGGCACTTGCGAGCTTTGACATTTTGTCTCTATGCAGTTAAAGCAGTGCGATTGCTTTGAAAAAAGTTCAGAATTTCCAAAATATGTCAAAATGAAGAAAACATTTTTTTTTCAAAAAAAAAATTTTTCTTAAAAAAAAATTTTTTTTTCAAAAAAAAAGTAATTTTTTGTCAAATTTATAGTTTCTCAAAAATCTATTTTTTTCGAAGTAAAATTTTTTCAAAAATGTTAATCGTTTTTCAAAAAATAATAATTTTTGGTACGGGAAGTTCCAGCAATTTGCCTTAAGGCACGATGCCCTAATTGCCTTAAGACAGAATTCCACTTACAGCTAGTTTATAATGACGTCATGATTGTGTCACCAAGTGGATTTATCGTCACGTGTTCACGGACGACATATGATGTAATGATGTCATCGTCGGTGTTCGTAGAATGTTTTTAAGAATTCCGCAAATGAGAAATTTCTGCGTTCAATGTAAAAACATTCGAGGCAAATTTCATAAGTCAATAAATTTGTTTAAATACTGTTTTATTTTTATGGGAGTGACTAATCTTAAGAACAAACATGAAATATAAAACAAAAAATATACCAATATATATAGTACATACATATATATATATATATATATATATATATATATAATATATATATATATATATGTATGTACTATATATATTGGTATATTTTTTGTTTATATTTATATATATGTTTATATTATATTATATATATATATTATATATATATATATATAATAAAATTGTCCATAAATCCATCCAGTAATTAAAAAACAGTTTTAATGAAAAATGTTTTTATTTAGAGAACATACGTTTCGGGTCTTGATTTGACCCATCTTCAGTGCTACAATTAAATAATTCAGGGTTACACATTAAAACAATATAAAAAACACATAATTAACAAACAAAAATAAGTAAAACAATGTATATGAAAAGTATATATGAAAAACAACCATAAAATAAACAAAAGTAAAGAAACTCACCATACAAATAAACATTGAAAAATAACACAAAAACACACAAAATTGCACGAAAAAAAATAAATTTGAAATAAAGAATTGATAAAACGTCGAGTTATGAAATTTAAAAAAAATGTAATTTTATTTACAAGTATTTTTACAATTTTTTTAAAGAAATTTTTAAAGAAATTTTTCTAAAGAAAGGGTCGATTAATCACGTGATCGATTTTTAAGGATTTTTGGTTTTACATGGTGATATTTAAAATTGGCCTTGGAAAATATTGGAATTTTTATTTGGAAAATATTGAATTCTGACTCGACAGCAACTCAGTATACTCATAAATTATTATATTGAGTCAATTATTTACAGAAATTCGATGCAATTTGCCTTAAGGCAAAATACCACTTACTTACTTACAATTTCTGTATAACTCTACTTTTAAATTGGAAACTGTTGACCAATTTCGAGAGAATCATCGATAATAAATACATATACACATATGTATATATACATATTTATATATATGTATATATATGCATATATATACATATATATATATATATATATATATATTATATTATATTATTTTATATGTATATGTTTTACATTGTGTCGAGATATGAATTCACATGAGCTCATTACAAAACCAGAAACCGATGACTAACAACGTTCAGAACAAATCGGATACAAAATATGTGATAAATAAATAAAATATATAATATTATTATATATATTTCATATATAATATTATTAATTATAATTATTAATAATATTAAAATATATAGTGCTGTGTTCTGTGTTAGTGTAAATTGTGCCAAAAAAGTGTTGAAAATAAAAAATAGTTCTGCCGGTGTAATATTCGATCAAAATTTGAAGGTATTTAATAAATAACTAGGTGTAAATGTTAGTTGTATGAATTTCTCCTGATATGTGTCAATGGATGACTTAAGAAATAAGAAGTCTATATATTAGGTTATAAGTGATTTATAAGTATACAGAGTTGCAGAGTTTTTTTTTGCAGGATATTTATTTTGGACAAATTTTTTAAAGGGTCATTTATTAATCAAGTGATCGATTTTTAAAGATTTTTGGTGATACATGGAGATATTTAAAATTAGCCCTGCTTCTCATCCCAATTTAATTTAATTAAATTTAATTTTTTTGGATTCTTTTTATTCAAATGTTTGGATTTAGGTGAAAAGGAGGGAGATGGTCTGGTAAGATATTACGTGTTCTTATTTTTTACCCTGATTAAAAAAAAACACTATATTTTTATAGTTTATTAATATGTAATAGTTTTAGTATCGATAAAAAATTGTATGATTATTTTTTTAAAAAAATATTTTAAATCCATGCGTTTCGGCTAACATCCTAGAAATCACTTATAATTAGCGCAATATGTGTTCTGTAAAAATTTGGTATCCTTATATTACTACCAAATTTTTATAGCACCTTGCACTGAATTTTATTAAAAATGAAGGCTAGGATGTTAGCCGAAACTTATTATGGGTTTTAAATGAATTCTTAAAAAAATATTTATATAATTTTTATTGGTGTAACGTCCGATCTTTAAACCTAATATATATATCTATTATATCAACATCAAATTATTATCAAATAAATTTCTTATCAAAATTATGATTGTAATTCTTAGATAAATCTAATTTTATATATTATTTAAAATTCGCGAAATTCTTTGCTAATAATGTTTGATAATATCATGTGAGTCATTTGCTAAATAGTCTAAATGCATTTTATAAACAAATAGTTTAAATATATATATATATATATATATATATATATATATATATATATATATTAATAAATGATAAACACAATATAATGTTTTCACATTTAAAAGATAAAAAACATTTTTATTTATTTATATATATATATTATATATATATAAAATTGACAAATTTAATAAATATTTTATTTAATAAATATGAGAAAAACTAGAAATAAAATATTTTTTTTAGTATAATTACACAAGGGTAGGAAACAAGTAAATTTTTTCAATTTCTAAATAAAGTGTATAAACATATAAAAAATATTGTCTTATTTATATTTATTGCATTTGCCAATTTTATATATATATATATATATATATATTATATATATATATATATAGTTTATCTGTTTTTACAATAAAAACGTTTTTTATCTCAAAATTGTGAAAACATTCTGTTGTGGTTATCATTCATTGATATATATATATATATAATATATATATATATATATATATCTTAGAATTATATTAATCATACAGTTAACTTTCGACGATGGTAATTTATATATACTGAGAATTGTTTCAATGAATCATAGTTATTGCAAAATATTTATATAATTAAATTACATACTTGAAACAATTTCATTCATGTAATTTA
Source organism: Ctenocephalides felis (assembly GCF_003426905.1). Taxonomy (NCBI): domain Eukaryota; kingdom Metazoa; phylum Arthropoda; class Insecta; order Siphonaptera; family Pulicidae; genus Ctenocephalides; species Ctenocephalides felis. Next base: position 5,085,653 of record NW_020537758.1, on the reverse strand, counting down.
AGATGAATTTAATTTGTTTATGTATATATATACATTCTGAATACATAATTATTTATGATTTATTTTTCTGGACTAAACGCCTCATTTTTACCAAATTATTATTTATTTAAAAATATTTCCTAAGTTTTAAGAATATGGGATGACCTCTTTTTCCAGTGCAAATAAAGACAAATCTTTTTTTTAAGCTAGGAACAAAAAAACAAAAAATAAAAAAAAAACTTTCTATACATTTATCACTTTATTATTTGATAAATTGAGAGAATTGACTTTTACCATCAAATCATTATTTTTTTTTTTCAAAATAAAAACTCACTAAAATTCAAATTACAACATTATTATTATTGAATATTTGATACTTTCATTTCTTTCATTATTGTGTTAAAATATATTTATTATTTTTTCTGTAAAAGAACTAAAAGTGTTTTTTTTCTTATGTATTAGTAAAAATACTATTGTTTATAATCTAATAAATAACTAATTTTTTATATTTTGAATTTATAATATACAATAATTTTACTGAGTTTATTCATTTTTTTTTCTAGCAATTTCTATTATTTTTTCTTCAAAAGGTAAAAGGTCAATTATTTCAATTTATAAAATTATAAAGTGATAAATGTATTAAATTTTTTTTACCAAATTTTTATTTTAAATAATTGATTCAAAACTTTCTGACGAGGGGACATAAATTTCGGTGAAATTAGAAAATATTTAAAAATGAGAAATTAAATCAATATTTTTTATTTAGGAATTTAGTTAGGTTGTGATTTTTAACGTTAAAAAAGTACAATTTTTTTTTTCAAGAAAATTTATTTCTCTATATAATTGTAGTGTTCATTATATTTTAATTTAATTAATAAATTATTATTTATTCATATTTGAATTAAATTAACAAAAAAATTAAATAATCTATTTAACATTATTTAGCTAATTTAAAACAACAAGAATCTTTTAATGCTATTATGTCTAATAAACATTTAAAAAGTTCCAATTACCCTATTTTTCACTATTTTATATTTTCAGAAATCTCCATAAAAAATCATGGACAAAAACAAAATCATCATCTCTACAATAATACTGTTAGTATTTTTAGCAAATTTTGCAAATTCAAAAATATCTGCACCAACTGACTCGGTTTGTTCCACCAAAGAAACATGTGGTGCTTGTATACAGGAACCAGGATGTAGCTGGTGTTCCAAACCGGTAAGATGATAAAAAAATTAGATAAAATTAGAGTTTTTATTGAGTTTCATCGTGTGGTTTTTGAATTTTTGAAATCGGTACAGCCGTTTAGGAGATAACTAGAAATTGTCTCACCTATTTATAAATAGAAATTATCTCACATTATACGATTTTTGGAGTCACACAATTCAGAATGACTTGAAACGTCTGAAATATATGAAATTAGCAAATTGACATTTTTAGCAAAAACGTATGGTCAACAGTTTTGCTTTGGGGATGTCAGAAGTATTTTAAAACTTCAGCACAAACATTGAATTCAACGTACTTAAAAGCAAAGGCAACTTGCATTTTTTTACGTTGTTTCAAATAACTCCAAAACGGCTTGAGTGATGTATACAAAATTTTGCTTACTTAAAGACAACATATATATGTATAAATCCACTTTGAAATTTTTGACACCAAATTACACATTTTGAAATAAAAATCATCATACACAATGCATTCTAACGTTTTGGAAGCAAAGGCAACTTGCATTTTCCTACGTTGTTTCAAATAACTCCAGAACGACTTGACTGATCTCAACAAAATTTTGGTTATTTAAAGACAACATATATATGTACAAATGCACTTGAAATTTTTGACACCAAGCTACACATTTTAAAAATAAAAATCATCACACACAATGCATTCAAACGTTTCGGAAGCAAAGGCAACTTGCATGTTCCTACGTTTTTCCTGATAACTCCAGAACGACTTGACTGATCTCAACAAAATTTTGCTTACTTACAGACAACATATATATGTACAAATCCACTTCAAAATTGTTGACATTAAACTACACATATTGAAAATAAAAATCTTCACACACAATGCATTCTAACGTATTGGAAGCAAAGGCAGCTTGCATGCTCCTACGTTGTTCCTGATAACTCCAAGACGGCTTGAGTGATGTTTACAAAAATTTGGTTACTTAAAGACAACATATATATGTACAAATCCACATTAAAATTTTTGATACCAAACTACACATTTTTGCAGTAAAAATTATCATACACAATGCATTCAAACGTTTTTCAAGCAAAAACAACTTGCATGCTCCTACGTTTGTGCTGATAACTCCAAAACGGCTTGACTTGTGTTTACAAAATTTTTATTACTCAAAGACAACATATATATCCACCATGTACCTTGAAATTTTCAAAAACAACCCACACATTTTCGAAAAATCGGTAACACTTTGCGACTTTTTTTAGGATTACACTTCCCAAAGATGTCTAACTCTGCCAACCCATGTGGCTACACAATGTCCATCAGGGTCTTTGTTAACTCCAATAACATCAGTCAACACTATACAAGACGAGCCTTTAAGAAAAGCGAATCCAAACTTTGGTAAAGACGCGGTTCAAATAAGACCCCAAAGAATTAGTGCCAAATTGAGGGTTGGTGAAGAAGTCAGATTTAAAGTTCAATACCAACAGGTAAGGTAAGAAAATAATTTTGTTGTTGCAAAAGTGTTTTATTTAACCTTAATCCTAGGCTCAAGATTATCCTGTAGACTTGTATTATTTGATGGACTTGTCGGCGTCCATGGAAGACGATAAAGAGAATTTGTCACGACTGGCAAGTCGTTTAGCAATGGTTATGTCTAACATTACTGATAATTTTAGACTTGGTTTTGGTAGTTTTGTTGATAAAACAGCACATCCCTATATCAACACGTCACCAGGAAAGTAAGTGGCTGGCGTAAGCAACCTTTGGTGCAAAATTTCCTATCTGAATTTTTTTTTTTCAGAATTGCCAAACCTTGTACCCTACAATCCAAAAAACCCTGTGCACCACCTTACTCGTTCAAGCACCATCTGTCTTTGACATCGGAACACAGACTTTTTGAGCAAGAAGTGATAAGAGCACCAGTTTCCGGGAACTTGGACACACCAGAAGGTTGGTTTGGAAAAACAACATGGTTTTTATAAAAAAACTGGTTGGTTTGATATTTAGCCTTGAGGCAAGTTACATGAACTTCCCGATATATGTAAATAATCGACTTAATCAATAAAAAATAAATTATTTTATGAGTCATTAGAAGTATTACGAGTGGATTTATTACACATAATTGAAAACGAACGAACGAACGAACGTTAACTCGGA
>NW_020537758.1:5048275-5081326 GCF_003426905.1 Ctenocephalides felis | reverse complement strand
CTAAAAATGTTGTAAATTGTCTGAAAATGTTGTAAATTTCCTGAAAATGTTGTAGATAGTCTAAGAATGTTGTAAATTGTCTAAGTATGTTGTAAATTGTCTAAAAATGTTGTAAATTGTCTAAGAATGTTGTAAATTGTCTGAAAAATGTTGTAAATTGTCTGAAAATGTTGTAAAGTGCCTGAAAGAGTTGTAAATGTTTTCAAAATGTTGAAGGAAGTCTAAAAATGTTGTAAATGTTCTGAAAATGTTGAAGGAAGTTTAAAAATGTTGTAAATTGTCTAAAAATGTTGTAAATGTTCTGAAAATGTTGTAAATGTTCTAAAAATGTTGAAGAAAGTCTCAAAATGTTGTATATTGTCTAAGAATGTTGTAAATTTTATAAAAATGTTGCAAATTTTCTGAAACTCGTATAAATTATCTGGAAATTTAGAAAATTTTGTGAAATTGCAATGAATTTGCAAGAAAGACTTCTTTTCATTATTGTAACATTAAATTAATTATTATAATTAAACTAGTTTTCATATGATTTTAATATTTTAAGGGCTTAATTTAGCTTTGTAAGTTTTGTTTTTTTTTCATAAATTACAGATTCATGTTCCATTTTTACGGGCAAAGACAAACAAACAGACTCGATAAACCTGAATGGTACCTAACACAAGTACTAACCTGGATCAAAAGTCATGAAGAATTCTTGGAACAGAACGTCCAGCCTGTTTTTGATAAAACCGGTTACAGCCACATCGATGCTAAGGTAATAAAAATTAAAAACCAAACACTATTATAATATTATTTCATATATTTCTTTTATCTCTAGGCAGAATTTGCCAAAGGCATAGCAAAACTTGCAGTGGAAAAACTGCATTCAGATCTAGATCGAATAACAATGCATCAAGAAGATTTATTTGCACATCTAGTTGACGAGTGTTTAGGTTTCCACAAAGAACTTGCAATAATTCTAAACGACAATCCAACGATTGCTGATGATGATATTGATGCAATGTCTGTCTTAGCAGTTCTTACGCAGGGTGTTTATTTTACTAGATGGCTGGCCATGGAGAAAAAATGTAAAATATAAAGTGAATATTGTAATGAACACTTGGGGTAATGCATGTTGTTTGTAGATGCTACTGAAAAGGTTGATATAATGTTGTCGTTGAATACTGATGACGCTTGGCAACCTTTAAATCCCCACGAGGCTGAAGATGATACGGCATGTCCTTTGAAGGCTACAAAACTTGCTGATAATTTTCTCAGTTTACAACATTCGATAAGGGAGCGTTATGAAATGCTACGACAACCTGGACACAGGTAAAAAAATATCTACTTCATATTTTAATCAAATGAGAGTCTATTTTATTAACTTCCCGTAGGGTAAGTTATTGTAATGGGCCGAAAATCGGAATTGAAAATTTTTACATTTCTCGACGTTTTGAAGGTTTCTGAACGTTTTGGCATACCTCAGAAAAAATGGATGTGTGTGTGTGTGTGTTTAAAAAACATTCGATTCCTATTGATAGCGAAAAGAGCTGATTAGTTTTTGGCAAAGGCAGGTCCAGCCGTTTCGGAGATATGGAGCAAAGAATGCAGAAAATAGAAATTGAGTTTTTGAGAGTACGGAGTATCCGATTTGAATGATCTAAAAAGCATTCAATTAGTAATGATTGGGAGAAGTGTTTATTAGTTTTTGGCAAAGGCAGGCCCAGCCATTTCGAAGATACGGAGCTAAATATGTAAAAAATGGCAGTTTTTGAGAGAACTAAGCGTCCGATTTAAATGATTCAAAGAACTTTCTGCTTGTCTTAACAAAATAATTGATTATGGAAAAAAAAATTTCCAATTTTTTTTTTTTTTTAGTTTTTTGTATATCGAAAATATTTCAGATTTTATTTTTAATTCTGACTATAGTTCTAATATACTTTACAAATAATTTCAACTCTGCAATTCAGTTTATATAATTCTTATAAATATTAGACAATGTTACAATATTTATAATAATCTATTTGAAAACATTCAGTATTCCCAAACATTTCGTTACCGTACGGGAAGTTCCAGCAATTTGCCTTAAGGCACGATACCATAATTGCCTCAAGACAGAATTCCACTTACAGCTAGTTTTTTTCTAGGTTGCAGTTTTTAGATTTGCAATTAGAATTAATTGATGATCTCCGTGTCCGTTTGATGCAACTTTCTCATGAGCAATTGGATGCTTGTGCTGATGATATTGCAAAATGTATAGAGAGCAAATCAAGGCTCCCACAGATTTTAAACACAGTGCACTATATTGTTAAAGTTCTCACCGAATGGGGATGCGATATTGTAAGTATAAACATAACAAGAAAAAAAAGGAAATTTACTTTGAACTACAGTAGAATAATCCGCTTAGTATGACATCGAAGGGACGCCGAAATCTCGTCATACTAACCGGTCGTCATTAAAAGCGTACTGAAGAAAAACTTTTTAATATGCAAATATGTTACATGTTTCAGTAATTTAAAAGAAAAGCCTATACAAACGTTTTAATTAAAAATAAAAATGACACATCAAAATTTAATATAAAATAAAATTGACATAGGGTAGGGCAGGGGCACAACGGTCCAATTTGACTTACGGTAATTATACTGTCTAAACCCAATGAACAACACATAACATACATCAAAGAAGCATCTATCGAACTATGTTCAGAAAAACTTACATACATACGTACATAATTCCTAATTATATAAATATTATATTTTTTACTATTTTTTAAACATTTGGTATCTGACTCATTTTACTTCACATACGGGGTAAAGTGGAACAACCAGGGGGCGAACAGATGCAATTTCTTTTATTAAATTTTAAAGGCATTTTATGCTACATTATTGAACCAATGCAAAATATTAATTCTGTGGGTACATTTGTTACAAAGATAACACAGTATATTACATTGATCTGCTATTGGTCACAAATATTCATCAGAAGATCCGGAATAACAATTTATTCAATTAATCTCTTGTAAAATTGCTTTTTTTAAACTTTACTATTTTATTGCCTACACCTTTGCCAAAGTAAAGGTTCAGCTGGTCCTTTTTATCGCAGTCATGTGCCGCTTATCTTCTGATAGCAAAGTCATAAGAATAAAGGTGATGGCTGGTTATGAATTTATACATTTTTCGCCCTCTACTATCAAATATAATTGTTAAAAAAATCTAATTTTATTTGTTTATGAGATATCCGTGGTGGGCCATTAATAATTGGACTACCCTACCCATAAACATACAAATGTGATTTTTTAATGTAAGTAATCAGTAATTTTTGATTGATTTCTTTACATAATTTTATTGTAAAAACAGTCCCTGGTGCTATTGTGCACAAAAAACATAGCAATTGCTTTCGTAGACTTGGCCACATCATGTAAAGTAATGTCGGTCATTATAATTGGAGATAATTTTTTGCAAAAATGGGTCATTATAAGCGACATGTCAATGTAAGCGATGTCAATATATCCGACTAGACACCTGTTTTTTTTAATGAATTTTATATGGAAACCAAATTCCTAGTGCGATTACGTCATAATAAGCGGTTGTCAATATATCCGGCGTCATACTAATCGGATTCTACTGTACGTGTATATTATTTTTTAGCATTATCTCCAACTACACTACTTCAAGTGCCAAATGAATTCTTTGTTGGCCGAGACTCCAACATCACCAATAAAGTTAACAGAAGATTCTTTGTTGAATTTTGAGCAAGACTCCTGTTCGGTGTTCCACAGTTCGATTGAGTTATTAGAAAAATTCTGTACTGATCATATAAATGCTTTGTCTGATAGCATAGTTCTAAGTGCTAAAGCTAAAATCTTTGGAATACCGTAAAGACAGGTAAATAATAAAATTATTTTTTTAATTAATAATACAATGCAGCAATATAGCAAAATAGTCACGTCTAAACGCACTTGTGAATACTTTTATTTGAGTTTGATACTTGAACTCTACTTATATGGGGTATTTGTTGCCAAAGGTATAAGACTTTAAAGTTTCACAATTGTTTTCTTAAAGTTTTTGTTTTGGAAGTTGAAAATTAGTAAATGCAGTAGCATAGAGAATTTCATAAGCTTTTTATTTGTATGAAATAAAATATATGTATTTTAACAAGTTTTTGCACATTTTAAACAAATGTCAATAAATGCAAAAACATTTTACTTGCAATTTTATATAATTTTGCAGTTTGACAACTTTTTTCATAAAGTTTTTGTTCCAAAAGTTGATAATAGGTAAATGCAGTTACATAGAGAATTGCACAAGCTTTTTATTTATATAAAACAAAATTTATGTGTTTTAACAAGTTTTTGCACATTTTAAACAATTACCAAAAAATGCACACACATTTTGTTAGCAAAGTATGATTTTAAAGTTCGACGATTTTTTTCCTAAAGTTTTTGTTTCAAAAGTTGAAAAGTGGTAAATGCAGTTACGTAGAGACTTGTATAAGCTTTTTATCTGTGCAAAATAATATTTATGTATTTTAACAAGTTTTTGCACATTCTGAACAAATGCGAAAAAAATGCACATACATTTTGTTTGCTAAGTTATACAATTTTAAAGTTTGACGATTTTTTTCACAAGGTTTTTGTTCCAAAAGTAGAAAAGTGGTAAATGCAGTTGCATAGTGAATTTTATAAGCTTTTTATCTGTATAAAATAAAATTTATGTATTTTTGCATATTTTTAACAAATGCCAAAAAATCCACTTCAAAATTACTCAAAATTCTAAAATGTTTCCTGTAAAGTCACAACCTGAGCGCATTTTTGAAGACATTTATTTGAAATTTTTACTTAGACTGGTCTTTTATTGGTCATTTTTCAACATTTTCATAACAAAATTTATTTTTCAGATGGTTTGCAATGCCAGGACCTTTGGCTAAAGAAGAACTGTGTCTATCTCAAACCGCTTGTTCAATGTTACAGGTAAAATTTAACACAGTCTTTACAATTTTACTATTTTTATTACATTTTATAATTCATTTTTGTAGGTTCTAAGTGCTCGATTAAATCATGCAAGAATCTCATTAGCTGCTCCACTATTTTTAGCAGTCAGAAATCGCACAGTTGCATTACTCGATACATTTTACATGAAGAATTAATTTGTCAGAACAAATTTTCAGTCGGGGGTGCTCAACAAATTCAATACGATGTTGAAAGAGGTCTTGTACCTTTGTTTCATGTCGATAACGAAACATCTAGGAATTTTAAAAAGTTAGTAATAATAAATAATAGTATTATTTAATAGTGTTATTCTCAGACTTGGTGCTTATTTTATTTAATTTCCAGGTTGTTGGATAGTTGTACATTATTAAATATAACAAAAGGCTCAGCCTTGTTGCTGCAAGAGTCTTTAGCAGATCCTTTGATGAAAGAAGAATCTATATTGACTTTGCAAGAAATGAATGTGACTTATTTTAATGTCAATGCTGCTAAAGAAATTTTATCAAGGAGGATGGATTTATTAATAGACTCATAGGTATATATTTAATTTTTTTACTAGATTATTTAAATAAGTTGAAAACTGGTTAATTTATTAAATTAATTACCTTAAATCGTTGTATGTTTTTTTTTTGGAGCAAATACAAAATAAAGAAAGAATAAACTTACTATAAAGATCTAAAGGACATTATAAATATTTTGAATCAAATATAATATATAAAAGCTATACAGCATGATAGGCAATTTAAACAACTTTTCAACTATATTTTTGTTTTTATTTGTGTCAGATAAATTTTTAAAGATATTTATGAAAAACTTTTTTATACTTTTAATATTCTTTATAATTTTTTTAATCAGATATTATATTTAAAAATTATATGGTATTATAGACAATTTAAACAGCTTTTCAACTATATTTTTGTTTATATTTGTGTTTAATATATTTTCAATGATTTTTATGAAAAGCTAAAAAAATAGTACAACTTTGCTTCCGCCGTTATTGTAAAGAAATCGTATTGCAAAAACGGCCGACGCGAAGTTGTAATTTTAATAAATATTATAAATATTTTGAATCAGATTTTATATTTAAAAATTATACGGTGTTATAGACAATTTGAACATCTTTTTAACTGTATAATAGTTTTTATTTGTGTCAAATAAATTTTTAAAGATATTTATGAAAAACTAAAAAAATGTCTGCAATTAATTATAAGACTAGTCTGCTGTTTAACTAAAAACATTTGCATGTTTAAGTTAAATTTTAAATATATTTATGATCAAATATATACAAAAAGGCGGAAGGGAGATATTTGACAACCTATTATATTATTTAATAATTATACAAAATTGTTTAGAATTTTATCAACTTTTCAACTGTATATTTAGTTTTTCTTGTGTTGAATAAATTTTTAGAGATATTTATGAAAAACTAAAAAAATGTAATGCATATTTTAATAAAACTAGTTTTGTACAACTAATACTGCTGTAATATTTTAGATAAGAATTTACTACAATTTGTAAATTTGTAAATTTTCATTTTTCTCTATTTGTATTTGCTTATTAGAAAATTAATCGACGATTCAAAATTAACAACTTAATCATTATATATATATATATATGTAGCGGGTTGCCAACACGCATAGCGGCTTGTCAACACGCATCACATGTCTCTGGACAGATTGGCCCATATAGTGACAGCACTGAGAAAACCAAAAGGAAATTCAAGTGTCAGATCAGATCTCGTTTTTGTTTGCTCAATGTTCGAAATGCCAAAATTATAATTCTTAACTTTTTTCCTTTTTTTATTATAAATACTGAAATAACATCTACGTTTTTGTAAATGATCAATATAATCACACATAGTGTTATTACTATTGTCATAATAAACAATATTCGTACGCATAGCGGCTTGTCAACACGCATCACATGTCTCTGGACAGATTGGCCCATATAGTGACAGCACTGAGAAAAACAAAAGGAAATTCAAGTGTCAGATCGGACACGGTTTTTGTTTCTCCCTAGTCGAACTTGCCAAAATGTATAATTTTCAAAACCTTTCTTTTCTATTATAAATAAGAAAATACCAATCACATTTTATTAACGATAAATATGACAACACATAGTGTCGTGGATATTAATCATACATAAAATAAACCAAATATAAATAATATTTTATGGAATTTATTATTACTACAATTTGGATAATATTGGTATTAATATGGAGGACTACTACACCTCCATATATATATATATATATATATATATATATAATATTATATAAATATTTAGCAAAATATTTGAAATCCCTTCTATTAACATAGAAATCAAACAAGTTTTCTTTATTTGTTTATTTGTTAAGTATTCCCTTTATTATCATTTTTATAAAATTGTAACATAACTAATTAATAATCTAAATTAATTTATTTTAATAATGCTATATATTAATATATTTATATAAACTCTACAAAAATATAACAAATAAAAGCAATTATATATATAATTTAAATTATAACATGGTTTGTTATTTGGTTTGTTACTAAAATGGAATTCAGTATATATATATATATATATATATATATATATATATATATATTGTATGTATTATTAATACTGTTATAAGTACATAGTTTATAAATTGTTAAGAGATCATTATATATATAAAATTAGTGGTAAGTTTCTACTAAATCCAGTACATATCAGTTTCTTTTTAATAAATGCTTTTTGTTACGAATATAAGAAGCCACTTGTTGAATTATATTATCACTACGCACAGCAGTTTTTTCTAAGTTTTGCATTTTTTCTGTCAATTCTTCGGCCTAGAAAAAAGAAATTATTAAAATTGAATAAGAGGATAGCCAAAATAAATCTTTGTATTTTAATCAACCCAGTAAACACGCGATGTGATCTTCTATAATATCGACATCGTTATTATAATGCGGTTATCGAATCTACGCCACAAGAGGATTTTAAACTTGCGTGCGCTTGTGTGTGTTACAATACACGCAAAGCTCGCATTGAGTTGTCTCACGAGACATAAACACGCGCTGTCGGGGGTAATGACATCGTTGAATTTCATGTGAGATACATGTCGTGCGCTGGTGTGTGTTAGCACACATGCAAAGCATAATCAATGACGTCACACGGCGTGAAGCAAACGCGTCGTGCGCTGCGTTGTGTGCGTTGTGTGCTGGTGTGTGTGACCATACAAAGAAAGCTTTACATCAGCGCGCCGTGGCCACTGGTGGAACCGACTGTTTCTTTGACGAAAGCTAACCTAAAACCGCGTACAAAATGGCGCAAAATGTCACGAATTTATCATGCATCAAGTTATATTTTCTTTAGTATAATAATTACATTCGTTTAGTTAAGCAACTTGTTTATGATAATTGTAGAAAAGTGTAGAAAAATGACATCGTAAGTATATCATATATTATTTATATAGATATGTAATTACTTCACGATTTTGAATTCCATTTAGTGCATTATATCCTGGGATGAAGAAACGTTATTTTATGTCGATTTCTTTAGATGACAAAGGAGGTAACCAAATAGCATATCTTACAAAATCTGAGGACAATAATAAGGATCGTTTAGCAAGGTTAAAATAATTATTTTACTAAATTAAGACATTAACATATCCATGTGTTCGACATAACCTCACTTCTTAAATCTCTTAAATTAGTCGGTTGAGAAGCAGATCGAGAATGATTGTTTGAATATGTAAGTCACTACAAATATAATAGCTATACAAATATATATAAACAGCAAACACGTATGCCATGTTCATATTTATTTCAGAAGTCGTACAAAATTGGAATGAAACGATGAACAATATACAGATCTTTAGACAGGCTCAAATAATGTATGTTTAGGAGCAAATTGAAGATAATGGAGATTTATCTTCTTAATATGTAAGTTGATTCATATATAGTTGCTGTATATATATTATTTGGTAACAAATACATTATATTTATAATTGTTTTAGAAAACCTCTAAAATTGGGAACAGTATGTCATATATGCATGAACTTGATTGATGTATTGATGTATAATGAACTGAAGATAGAATGAATTCAATCAGGTTAAAAAAAATGTATGTGCAAAAGCGACTCGAAGACGATTTAGATTTGTCTCCTGAATATGTAAGTTGCTACACATATGGAGTGGTATATATATTATTAGATTCAATAAAACACATTATGTTTCAAATTGTTTTAGAAAACTTCCAAGAAGTGCATCATATATGAATATCCTGTATCCTCGCATTTGATGTATTGAACTGGCGATAGAATGAAATCAGTCAGTGTTAAAAATGTATATGTAAAAGCGACTTTAAGATGATGGAGATTTGTACACTGAACATGTAGGTAGCTACACATATGGTAGCTGTATATATATATTATATTATATACAGTAAATCACATTATGTTTGAATTTGTTTTAGAAAACTTCCAAAATTTGGGGCAGTATGTCATATGTGCATAATCTGTATCCTGGCATTTGATGCAATGAACTGGCGATAGAATGAAATAATGAAAAATAGGCAGGCTGTTTGATGTATAAGGAAGTGGCGATAGAATACTTATGCAACACTTCACACTTCACGCCCCAAAAATAGAATTACGTTCTATATGTTCTATCTATATATATATAAATAGATATACAACAATTTTCATTAAATATACTGTTATTAATATGTTAAGATTGAATAATTTGTAAATAGTTTTCTAGTATAGTTCATGTTAAAATTTTATAATTTCTAAACTACAATTCTAATTTGTAATATTTAAATATTGTAAAATTTCTTATTATTCACGTAAATAAATGCTTATTCGTACAGAAAAGAATATTAATTGCATTACGTCATCACTTTCAGGTGCTATTACGTCATAACTGAGTCGCCATTTTGTATGACGTCATGACCGAATCGTTTTCATTCGCCAATGACGTCATGACTGGGGTTAACGCCTTACGTCAGACGGTCTTATCATAATAAACAAACATATGTGGGTCAACGTCGATTTTCATGTATCACGAACGCCGCGTGCGCCAGAGACCGAACCTCGATAGTTGTTCGATAGTTACATAAATTTGCGGCCGTATCCATGAAATATCGACGAAAATGAATATGGGGACCGCATGTCACACGACCTAAATAAAATATTGCCACGATGTTGTGACCATATCGCATGTTTACTGGGAAAGGAATGAAAATTGATTCAATTACTAAAATGACTATCACAGGTTGGAAGTTTAGGGTTGTATGTGTCCTAGTTATTACCTCTGATTTGTATCCATTGATTCTATTGGTTTTCTGTGTGTTATCATATAAAATTTTCAATTGGACTAGAAATATAAAAGCTAAGGACACGGCCACTAATGGTATAAAGCCGGCCATCTGCTTCGGACGGGTCAACAACATATCTCATACATACTGAAATAAAAGAATAAATATTAGACTTATTTTATATTAACCCCAGATAAACTTTGTTTTAAATTAGTACAGAATTTGTATGAATATTGAAGTGTTGAAATGCAAAGTGTATATTATTTGGATATTTTTATAAAGTGACTATATAAAGTATTGTACATCGTTGGAAAGGTCTTGATATTCTTAGTTTTTCTTCCATATAATGCAACTTTGTATTTTGAACGGTTTGGCCTACAAGTGAGTTGCTGTGGTAAAATGTAAGGAAAATTGTAAAATCTGGAGAAAATTATATGTACACACATAACGATTTATATATCATTTTGTTTGTAATGTTATTCTGCATCTTTTGTCCAAACAAAGTTTTTATGTATCTTTCACCTTGTAGGAGAAAATCAAGAAAAACTTGTGAAAATTAAGTATATAAATTTAATATTCATTAAGTCTGAGAAACCAATTGTTTTTATTTTTATAATTACAACATATTAATGATTAAATTGTGATGAGACTTTGAAAATTGTACTCTTTTATATATTCAATTGTAAAATTCATAATTTGTAAAATTTGAATCATTTGAATTTAAATTTGCCGCCACAAATTCAATCTCCTCATATCAGACAACTTCACGTCTTAACATAACATTGTACAAAAAACGTCAAATTGTATTTTTTTTACATTAAAAAAACAACAAATTAATATTACAAATCAATAAACAAGTGATTAAAAACAATTATAATATATAAACCTTAATTTTTACTTATACTTTTTAAAAAATAAGAGTCAGACTTATTTGATTTTAACACTATATCAAACTGGTGTACTTGCGAATATTTTTTTTTATTTAATTTTGAAAGGAATATATTTAATAATCATTAAGTATGAGAAACCATACGGAATTTAGTAATATTTATTCTATTATTTATATATTCAATTGCAAAAATGTAAAAATTTAAATCAATTATAAATTTAAATTCAAATTTCCCGCCACAATTACAATCTCCTTTCACCAGGCAACTTCACGTCCTAACCTAAAATTGTTCAACAAACGTCAAATCGTTTTTTTTTACATAACACCATTACAAAAACAACAAATTAATATCACAAATCAATAAACAGGTAATTACAAACATTTATAACATATAACCCTTAATTTCTACTCACTTGAATAATTTATATCTATTTAAATTCCTTCCACGCACTTTGTTACATGTTTTTGCTGAATAAGTCGTTTTAACTCAATGCGCATGTTTGACCTTTTGCTGCCTTGACATAAATTCTCTAATATTTACAACAATAATTAATTCAATTGCAGAAACAAATATGCATAAATATGCGGAATTATCGAAATTGGCCACTAATTATGCGAGGAGGATGAACCATTTGTCAAATAGGATCTTTGGGGAGGTTACAAGACCTACTAACCCTAAATCTCTGAGGGTAAGTAGAAAAAATAATAATAATAAATAAATAAATAACTATATATATATATGTATGTATGTATTTAATTTTTTTAGGTTCTCCGTATGTTTAGTGAAAAGCCCCTAGAAAAACGTCCAGAAATCGTCGATTACTACCCCAGGCACGTAGAAACCTACAGCCTGATGATGAGACTAAGATATTATGGTTTATACAGAGACGAACACGAAGACTTCAAAGATGAAATGAATAGGATGCGTGCTCTACGTGGAAAAGCATGGAAAGGACCCAAAATGAGTAAAAAGAATAAACAAACAGAAGAAAACTCATCGTAGTCATTAAAGTATTTATAAATTAGCTATATTAAAATATAATTAGTATTTACAAATTATCTTTTCAATACGTCTATGAAAGTATTTCTAGGTATTTGTATATTTGCTATGGACCTCATCTTTTTTTTGCCTTCTGCTTGTTGCTTGAGCAGTTTCATACGTCTTGTCACATCACCACCATACTGAAAAAAAGATAATGATATATATATATATATATATATATATATATATATATATATATATATAATTAACTATTATTAGTATTTTACCAATTTAGCAGTGACGTCCTTCCTGAAGGCCTTAATCGTCTCCCTGCCTACAATTTTACCATTAACACTAGCTTGTATAGCAATTTGCACCATTTGTCTAGGAATTTGTTCTTTGAGTTTGGCCACTAAGGCTTTGCCAACTTGTGAGGCTTTTGTTACATGAACTATTGTCGTTAATTCGTCAACAATTTGGCCATTCAGTAATATATACATCTGGAAAAAATACACACATTTAAAAATACATTTATTTAATATAAATAAATATTAATGGATAAGTGTTTATATCTATTATCATCTTACTTTTGCCAAGTTGCTGCTTTTGTAACCAATGTCTTCATAATCGAAACTGGCATACCCAGAGCTCATACTTTTGATTTTATCATGAAAATCCAAAACAACTTCACAAAGTGGCATCTCAAATTGCAACATGACTCTTTCATCGTCAACATTTGTTGAAGACTTTTGTATCCCTCTTCTTTCAATGCAAAGACCAAGTATTGGCCCCATGTATGAGTCAGGAGTTAGTATGGTGGCTAGTAGGAAAAAAATTGTTAATAAATATAAGATTATTGGTGTGGTTTGTTGTTTTTGTGTACCTTTTACCATTGGTTCAAAGTATTCGATAATGTGCAGGTCGTCGGGCATTAGTGCAGGATTTGATACGAAAATTTCGTCAGAACCGTGCTCGTTTATTATTCTTTTACCGTGTAGTTTTACCTATAAAAATAAATTATATATAATTTATATATATATATATATATATATATATATATATATATATATATAATGCCAACAGTTATATACGCTCCGGTATAAAAAGTTTGGGATAAAACGACTTTGAATTCCATCTTTCATATTCTTTAGCATTAAATAGAAAATTCGGGATATTTTTTTGGTTTTTGTCAAATTACTCACAAATATCATATGAAAGCACCCCTTTTCAGTTAGATACGGAGAAACTAGATAAAATTTACTACGATTCCATGCCAACAGTTAAAATTTTAATCTTAATCTTACTCTTATGAAATTTTCCTCTTACTTGTATGAAATTTTAATCGTTCTCTTATGAAATTTTACTATGAAACTCATTTCAAGATATTTTCCTATATGTTTCCGATAATTTTATAGAAAAAGCTCATTTTGAAGTATTTTGCTACTTCTCCCATATTTCTGTAGAAACTTATTTATTTCTTTTTAGAAATTTGTCCATATTTTCTTATAAAAGCACATTTTTAGAGTAGATTGTCATATAATTCCTACAATTTTCTAGAAATAGCTCATTTTGAAGATATTTTGTCGTACTTTTTCTACAATTCATTAGGAAAAGTTTATTTTTAGGATATTTAGCCATATTTGTTTTAGATAAATTTCATTTTTAGGACGTTTACCCATATTCTAGATAATTTTCGTTATATTTTCGAAACTCTTATGAAATTTTACTCTAAATTGCACTTGAAAGCTCACAACTTCCAAACATAAGAATTAAAATAAAAATTTCATATCAGCCCGATTCGGCTTGACGTTGAGTTCTGGGACACCCTATATATATATATATATATATATATATATATATATATATAAATGTGAAATTCTCTATAAAATCCCAACTTTTAGGGTATTTTTCCATATTTTTCCTAAATTTTCCTAGAAAAAGCTTATTTTAAGAGTATTTGCTCATATTTTTCATACGATTCCCTAAAAAAATTCCACATTCAGAGTATTTTCCCATGTTTCTCCTACATTTTCCTAGAAAAAGCTCATTTTTAGAATATTTACTAATATTTTTCCTATGATTTCCTAGAAAAGCTCCAATTTTAGGGTATTTTCCTGCATTTTCCTAGAAAAGGGTCAATGTTTGACTAATTTCCCATATTTCTCTATATTTTCCTAGAAAAGTCCAAATTTTAGGTTATTTTTTCATGTTTTTCCTGAATTTTCAGAGTATTCTCTCATATTTTTCCTATAATTCCCTATAAAATCCCCAATTTTAAGATATTGTTCCATGTTTTTTCCCAGAGAAAGCTCATTTTTAGAGTATTTTCTCATATTTTTCTAGAGAAGTCGTACTTTTAGGGTATTTTCCCATGTTCTTCCTACATTTTCCTAGAAAACGCTCATTTTTAGAATATTTTCTCATTTTTCTCCTAACATCTTTTTTATAACAAGCTCATTTTCAGAATAATTTCTCATATTTTCCCTGTAATTCGCTAGAAAAGTCCCACTTGCAGGGAAAATCCTACCATTTTCCACAAAATCTGATTTTTAGAGAATTTTCGCACATTTTCTCTATAGAACACCCTGTATATATATATATATATATATATATATATATATATATATAATAATATCAATTTTTTGTCCATCAAACCTTGTAGGTTACTGAAGGTGCCGTCAATATAGGCTCTGCCCCGTGTTCTTGCTGAAGTCTTTGGGAAAAAACTTCTAAATGCAAAAGTCCGAGGAAACCTAGACGCCAACCTTGACCTAGGGCAGGACTATAACCACAAAATTAAATTTATAAACTATACCCATAACTTACTATACCTTAACTATCTATTATTACCTGGAATCAGTGCTAACGCTTACTGCAGAATCATTCAAGACCAATTTTTCAATTGCACTTCTTAACATAACATGTTGAGATTGCTCCGCAGGATAAACACCTGAGGAAAAAAAATTAGTATTAGCTAGTAAATATAATTTGTTATATAATTCTTTATTACCTGCAAATACCATAGGTTGTGCAGGTTTGAACCCCGAAAACGGTTCTATAGTTTTTCCTTTCAAATGCAAAGTGTCTCCTATCAAAGCTTCTTTACTCGTCCTCATGTTGCAACCGATGAGACCTACTTGGCCACCAACTCTTGGGAAAAAAGACACAAAAAACATTATTAATGGTAAAATATAGTGGTAAAAATTTAATTATTATTAGGCTTACAATTTCTCGACTTTTTCCTCATCAGGTCTGAGCATGCTAACAGTCTTCACCTCGTAAGTTTTACCAGTGTGGTAAAATGCAATTTGGTCGCCGACTTTAACTTCGCCATCTGTTACATATATAAGGGAAAGTACTCCTCTGAATTTGTCGTACCTGTTGAGTAAATATTATAAAGTCTCTAGAGTTTCAATTTTAATTTTTTAGTTTTATCTCTAATTTAAACACATGATTTTTATTTATCGTTTGTAAAATAAATGAGTCTTCAGGAGTGATACAGGTCTCTATTAGTACAATTACTTATAATTTGAGTTAAATTTTAAAGATATTGAAAAAATACTGAATACCCAGTAAACATGTATGTTTAAGACATACTATTGATATTGATAAAATACTAAAAGATTTCAATTTTTTACAAACTCTAAGATGGATAGGTGTTTCCCATATGTTTCCTTATTTTCCCATACGTTTCCTTTTATACAAAAACTTTTTTTAGAGTATTTTTCCTAAATTTTCCTAGAAAAAGCATATCTTTTTTAGATAACTTCTTAGAAAAGCCTAGTTTTCTCATTTTTTACATCATTTTCTTAGAAGCTCATTTGTATCCATATTTTTCCTACATTTTTTAAAAAAAAATGCTCATGTTTTGCTCATGATTTCTCTATATTTTCTTAGAAAAAAATCGTTTACTCATTTTTCCTATAATTTTTTTTTAGAAAAAACTCATTTTTAGACATTTATCCACATTTTCCTAAATTTTCTTACCAAATCTCATATCTAAAGTACTATTCCATATTTTCCCTATATTTTTCTACAAAAAGTTCATTTTTAGAATATTTTTCTGTATTTTTTTAGGAAAAGCTCATTTTTAGACATTTATCCACATTTTTCCTAAATTTTCTTACCAAATCTCATATCTAGGGTACCATTCCAAATTTTCCCTATATTTCCTAGAAAAAGTTAATTTTTAGGACATTTTTTTACATTTTTCTGGATAAAGTTTATTTTCAGGGTATGTTTTCATATTTTTGATATATATTCTTAGAATAAGTAAATTTTTAGAGTATTGCTTATAGGGTTTAGGGCATTTTCACACATTTTTTTACGTTTTTCTAGGAAAAGCTCATTTATAGAGTGTTTATACATATTTTTTATATTCCATAGAAAACACATTTTAATATATGTTCCCATATTTTTCTTACGTTTATCTATAAAAAAATCATTTTTAGAGTATTTTCTCACATTTTCTCTACAATTCCCTAGAAGAGTCCCACTTTTAGGATGTTTACCCACGTTTTTCCTATATTCTCCTAGAAAAAGCTCATTTTTAAGATTATTTCTCATACTTCTATAATTCATTAGAAGAAGCTTATTTTTAGGATATATACCCATATTTTTTCAGATAAAATTTATTTCTCCATGTATTTCCTATATTTTTCTTAAAAAATTCTCATTTTTAGAGTATTTTCCCTATAATTCTTAAAAAAAAACTCATTTTTAAGGTGTTTCCCTACATTTTCTCAAAAAATCTCATTCTAGAGAATTTTCTCCTATTTTCCATATAAAATAATATATTCTCATGTTTTTCGTAAAAAGTCTGATTTTTAGTGTTTTCTCATATTTCCACAATAATTTCCTAAAAAAAGCTAATTTTTAGAGATTATATCTATAATTTTCCTACTTTTCTCTAGAAAGTTTATTTTCAAAGTATTTATCCATATTTTTCTTACGTTTTCTGTAAAAAGCTCATTTTTTAGAAAATCTCATTTTTAGAGTTTCCTAAATTTTCACAATTTTTCCTTAGAAAAGTCCCACATTCAGGGTATTTTCCCATGTTTTTACTAAATTTTCCTAGAAAAAGCTCATTTTTAGAATATTTTCTCATATTTTCCCTATGATTTCCTGGAAAAGCTCCAATTTTAGGGTATTTTTTCATGTTTTTCCTAGAAAAAGCTAATCTTTAAAGTATTTTCTTTTTTTTTTTAAAAAAAACTCATTTTTAGAATATTTTCTCATATAATTTCCTAGAAAAGTTCCTCTTTTAGGGAAAATCCTACATTTTTATAAAAAATCTGATTTTTAGAGAATTTTCTCACATTTTCTTCATAGAAAATATGGGAAATATTTATTTCTTAATATTTTTGAGAAAAGACTCACACAATTCTATACTGGCCTAGAAAAGATTTATTTTTAATGTGTTTTCCTACATTTTTGAAGAAAAATATAATTTTTAGAATATTTTCCAATACATTTTCTCCATAATTTACTAGAAAAAGCTCATTTTTAGAGTGTTTATCCACATTTAACTTGTTTTTATGAAGAAAAAGTATATTTTTAGATATCTATTCATATTTTCTCTAAATTTTCTTTAAAAAAAAAGCACATTTTTTAGACATTTATCAATATTTTTCTCACAATTTCTTAGAAAAAACTCATTTTTAAGGTATAAGAAGTTCATTTTTAGACAATTAACTCATATTTTGATTATAATTCCTTTAACAAAGCTTATTTTAGAATTTGTATTCATTTTTTCCTTATATCTTCTAAGAAAAAGGTAATTTTCAATGTGTCTTTCCATGTTTTTCATATATTTTTCATTTTTAAAGTATTTTGCCAAATAATATTGAAAATAATTAACATATCTTATATTTTTCCAAAAACAATACTGTATAAATTATTTAAAAACCAAACAAATTAATAAAACTTGTTAAACTTACCAACTATCGAACAACAAAGCCTTAAATGTCTCTTTTCTGTTCACTACCGGATGTGGTATTTTTTCCACAACAGCATCCAAGACTTGTTCAACATTCGTACCCATTTTTGCAGATATCTAGAAAACAAAAACAATCACAATTAATAAACCATTACACTACATTTCTCTTTTTTACAACATATTATTTTAATATTTTACCCTCAAAACTTCTTCAGTGGGAATATCGAACAAAGTCTGTAGTTGTTCACAAGCCCTATCAGGATTCGCATTTTTTAAATCACACTTATTCAAAACTGGAATTATAGTTAAGTCACGTCCGAAGGCTAGGTAAAAATTGGCTACGGTTTGTGCCTGGACACCATGGTTGGCGTCTACTAGGAGTATCACGCCTTGGCAAGCTGCTAAAGACCGAGAAACCTAGAAATAGAAATAGATAATTGGATTTATTGATTAAATATGTATAAGGTTGATAGGAATTTACCTCATTTGCAAAATCAACATGTCCAGGTGTATCTATAAGATTTAAAAGATATGGCTTGCCTTTATAATTGTATATTAAAGATGCAGTCTGTGCTTTTACTGTTATACCACGCTCTCTTTCCACCTAGATAACAAAAATTAATAATCATTATTAATGTTATTTTATATGTTATAAGTATTATTGTAAATATGCACCTGTAGTTTGTCTAAAATTTGATTTTGAGTCCCTACAGACTTTATGGTGCCTGTAATTTCAAGCAAGCGATCAGCTAGCGTGCTTTTACCTACAAAATAATAAAAATCATGAAGTAAACTTTGAACCTGGTGTTATTTGTGATGTTAATTGTTCATACCATGATCTACATGAGCAATTATACTAAAATTTCTGATGTTTTCTGCTGGAATCTTATCATATTCATAATTAATCGGTGAGAACACTTCTTCTTGCTTTACAAGTTCTGTGCTAAACCTAAATTTAAAACAAGAATGATATTAAATACAATATATATATATATATATATATATATATATATATGTACCTATATAATTATATTTATATTATTACCTTCTGATATAAAATGATTGGTGGTTATATTTAATTTTTCGTGCCACAAAACATATCAAATTTTTGTACATTTTTTCTCAATTAATTACTTAAGCAATACAAAAAGTTTATTATTATAAATAAAAATATATAAAAACCATTTTGAAAAATTTAAAATTCAAAAATGTGTGTTTTGAGGTTATGTTAAATGTCAAAAGTTTGCGCAAAGGTGGCCAACTGTCAAATGATATGACGTCAGCGCCGCTTGTGAGTAATCATTGAACTAGACTTTGAAGTTTTGTAATAAAAATGTTTAAAAAAAAGTTAAATATTAAAATTTAATGTGTTATATTGAAAAACCTTAAGTTATATATAAGGTTATATTGTTTGAATGCTTCTAAATAGTTTATTAAATTTTTTACCGCCAAATTTATTTTGCTGTAGGTTTAATTTCCCGCGTTTTTTACCCAATGTGGCAATACAATTGCGTGGCTTCGTAATTTCTTTCCACTCTTCATTGTACAGTGGTGTGTGAAGTGAAATAACAAGAAATCAAGCGACCATAGTGATTTGCAAAATTATTATGATTTTGGAACGAAAATAATCTATAATTAAACACATACACAAGGTGAGATAAACAGTATTTCAATCTACATCTAAATATCTATTAATTTAGCCACTACACTTTCGTTATTTTGAGTAACACAGCTTGTTATTCGACATAAAGGTACCAAGCGATTTATCAAAATGAATATTACATCGGCCGCTGGTATTATTTCCTTGCTGGAGGAACCGATGCCGGAATTGAAGGTTTTTGCCTTACAAAAACTGGACATGATAGTGGACGAGTTCTGGCCGGAGATATCGGAAGCCATTGAAAAAATTGAGATCCTGCACGAGGATAAAGTGTTTTCGCAGCACGAACTCGCTGCTCTGGTTGCAAGTAAAGTTTATTACCACTTGGGGGCTTTTGAAGACTCCTTGACGTACGCTTTAGGCGCTGGAAACTTATTTGATGTCAACAGTAGAAACGAGTACGTAGACACTACAATTGCAAAATGTATAGACTACTACACCCAACAAAGGATTTTGCATGCTGAGAACTCTCCACAAGCTAAACCTATCGATCCACGTTTAGAAGCTATTGTTAACAGAATGTTTCAAAGGTGTTTGGACGATGGACAGTACCGTCAGGCTTTGGGTCTAGCCTTGGAGACCAGACGTATGGATATATTTGAGGCTTCCATAATGCAATCTGATGACGTCTGTGGGATGTTAGCATACGCCTTCCAAGTGACTATGAGTCTCATACAAAACCGTGGTTTTCGTGCAGGTATACTAAGATCCCTTGTCGGTTTATACCGAGGTTTAGCAAAACCTGACTACGTCAGCATGTGCCAATGCTTAATCTTCCTTGAAGATCCTTTATCAGTCGCACAAGTCCTGGATAAACTTACCAAAGGCTCCGAAGACAATGTACTCATGGCTTATCAAATAGCCTTTGATTTATACGAATCAGCCACACAACAGTTCTTGGGTCGTGTGTTACAAGCATTGAGGGCTACAGCGCCTATTCCAGGTGCTTTAGGAGGTCAACCCAAGCCGCAAGGCGCACCTGCACCAGAAACACCCACACCGACACCTACACCTTCAGAAACTGAAGCAGTCACTGATGAAGAGAAAGAAAGTGAGAAGTCACAAGTTGTGGAGCGTGATTTGGCAAGTTTGACGGATAGTGAAAAGGCGCACCAGCAAAGCGTTGAAAAACTAGTCAGTATTTTGTCAGGTGAAGTTTCTATAGACTTGCAACTACAGTTTTTGATCAGGAGCAACCATGCGGACTTGCAAATTCTGCGCGCTACAAAAGAAGCTGTCAGGGTTTCGGTATGTCACACAGCTACAGTAATTGCTAATGCGTTCATGCATAGTGGTACTACAAGCGACCAGTTTTTGAGGGATAACTTGGATTGGTTAGCAAGGGCTACAAATTGGGCTAAGCTTACAGCCACAGCATCGTTAGGTGTTATTCATCGGGGTCACGAAACCGAGTCTTTAGCTTTGATGCAGAGTTATTTACCAAAAGAGACAGGGCCGAGTTCAGGGTATTCTGAAGGCGGTGGTTTGTACGCACTGGGTTTAATCCATGCCAATCACGGTGCTAATATTATTGACTACTTGTTGAGTCAACTGAGGGACGCTCAGAACGAGATGGTACGTCATGGGGGTTGCTTAGGTCTAGGTTTAGCTGCTATGGGTTCACACCGTCAAGACGTGTACGACCAACTCAAGTTCAATTTGTACCAGGATGATGCGGTTACTGGTGAAGCTGCAGGTATTGCCATGGGTATGGTGATGTTGGGTAGTAAAAACGCAGGGGCTATTGAAGATATGGTGGCGTATGCACAGGAGACTCAGCACGAGAAGATTTTGCGTGGTTTGGCTGTGGGCATAGCCTTCACCATGTTTGCACGGTTGGAAGAAGCCGATGCGTTGATTATGAGCTTGTGCGCTGATAAAGACCCGGTTTTGAGACGCTCTGGTATGTATACTTTAGCCATGGCGTATTGCGGCACCGGTAACAACCAGGCTATAAGAAAACTTTTGCATATAGCCGTGTCTGATGTTAATGATGATGTACGACGTGCTGCGGTAACAGGTTTAGGCTTTCTGTTATTCCGGACACCAGATCAATGTCCGTCAGTAGTAAGTTTGTTGGCAGAGTCTTACAATCCTCATGTGCGTTATGGAGCTGCCATGGCTTTGGGTATAGCGTGTGCAGGTACTGGTTTGCGTGAAGCCATAGCACTTTTGGAACCCATGGCTAAGTTTGATCCGGTGAACTTCGTGCGCCAGGGTGCTTTAATCGCGTCTGCGATGATTTTGATACAACACACTGAAGCGGCTTGTCCAAAAGTCGCATTCTTCAGACAACTGTATACGCAGGTAATCACTAACAAACACGAGGACGTGATGGCTAAGTACGGTGCTATTTTGGCACAAGGTATAATAGATGCTGGTGGTAGAAATGTTACTGTAAGCCTGCAATCGCGGACTGGACATACTAATTTACAAGCCGTTGTTGGTATGTTAGTGTTCACCCAGTATTGGTATTGGTTCCCGTTGGCACACTGCTTATCCTTAGCTTTTACTCCGACATGCCTAATAGCGCTCAACTCAGACCTAAAAATGCCTAAAATCGATTTTCACTCAGCAGCCAAACCCAGTTTGTACGCTTATCCTGCACCTTTGGAAGAGAAAAAACGCGAGGAGCGTGAAAAAGTAACCACAGCAGTCCTATCCATAGCTGCTAGAGCTAAAAGGAAAGATCATGATAAAAAGAAGGATTCTGGACATCAGATTGATATAAAAATGGACGTGGATGAACCGGAGACTACGGATAAAAAAGAGAAAAAGCCTGTGCCTACAATCAGCGTTACCTCAGGTCCTTCCAAAGGCTTAGCACACAAACCTTCAGACAGCGGCACGGAGACCACAACAATATCCTCCGACGACTCGGTAACATCCACCAGGAAAGAACCAGAACCGAACTTCGAAATGTTACCAAATCCTGCACGCGTGATGCGCCAACAACTAAAAGGAATTACCATTGCCGAAGGGACGAATTACACTCCTCTCAAGGATGTTTCTATCGGAGGAATTGTTATGGTGAAACACGATGCAACCGGTGACCAGACCCTGGTGGAGCCCGTGGCTGCATTCGGCCCCAAACCGGAGACCGAGGAGAAGGAACCGGACGCTCCGGAGCCTTTCGAGTATCTCGACTGAAAATTTATTAATTCTAATGTAATTTTTACCATGATTTGAGATATGTTGTCATAATATCATAATATCATGTAATAATAATAATAAACTTTAAAAAAAATTGGTTTATAATTTAGCATTATTATTTTTGGTTTGAATTACATATTATTAAAAAACTGTAATTTTATATAATATAATAAACAAAACAAACACATTAATACCACCAAGTTTTATTTACCAAATTTCAGGCATCAAGCAACCAATTTTTCAAAACAAAATTCTATAAACATAGCAAACCATGCTTTAAAATTCCAACCTTCTCCATTTTGTTTCAATACTTTACCTAAAGTTTTTCTCTCTCGATTTGTTTGCAGATTTTGCAGAGAATAAAATTAAGAAAAAAGAGTTTAGAAATATTCTAATTTCGACTGAAGATGGCTAGTTCGCGTCCGAAACGTCGAAATGCTGGGAACAAGATGGCAAAACTTCTCGACGAGGAGGAAGTCGATGAGTTTTACAGCACTACATATGGGGGCTTCGACGAGGCTGACGAGGATAATGATTATATGTTAGTAGACCCATTTTTTTTAATATATTATGTACGTTTTGGCACTATATGTGTGTCATCATTTTGATAGTTTTCATTTGCTCGTCGGTAGAGTCCCTTTTGTATCTAGATAAATGTTAGTAAATGATTTTTTTTAATGTATTACTATGTACGTTTCGATACTGTGTCATCATTCGGCAGTTTATAACAACGTTTTTTCATTTGCTTGTCAGTAGAGTCCTTTTCGTAGACCCATTTTTTATATATTATTATGTACGTTTCGACACTATATGTGTGTCATCATTTGACAATTTAAAACCAACGTTTTTTATTTGCTCGTCAGTAGAGTCCCTTTTATATTTAGATAAATGCTAGTGATAATATTTTTTAAATATTTTTTTAATATTATGTACGTTTCGACGCTATATGTGTGTCATCATTTGACAGTTTATACCAACGGGTTTTATTTGCTCGTCAGTAGAGTCTCTTTTGTATTTAGATAAATGTCAGTAGATCATTTTTTCCAAATATATTATTTTGTACGTTTCGACACTATATGTGTGTCATCATTTGGCAGTTTTTACCAATGTTTCTTATTTGCTTATCAGTAGAGTCCTTTTTGTATTTAGATAAAAGCTAATAGATTTTTTTTATGTACATTTCGACGCTATATGTGTGTGACGCTATTCAATTTGCTCGTCAGTAGAGTCCTTTTTTATTATATTGGTTACTATTTATTTTGCTCGTTAGTAGAGTCTCTTTCTTATTTATAAGTATAAAAAAGTCCTTATAAGGAAAAAAGAGATCCTACTAATGAGTAAATTACATAGCATACTTAATAATAAAAAGGACTCTACTGACGAGCAAATTGAATAGCAACCTATTAATAAAAAATGACTCTACTGACGAGCAATTTGAATAGCAACCTATATAATAAAAAATGACTCTACTGACGAGCAAATTAAATAGCAATTTATATTATTAAAAGGACTCTACTGACGAGCAAATTAAATATATTTCTATATAATAAAAAAGGGACTCCACTGGCGAGCAAATTAAATTTCCTTTAAGAGCAAATCAAATATATCTATGTAGATAAAATGGACTCTACTGACGAGCAAATTAACAACTTATATAATAAAAAAGGGACTCTACTGACGAGCAAACTGAATTTCCCTTAAATGCAAATTAAATATATTTCTATATATATAAAGAGGAGTCTACTGACGAGCAAACTGAATTTTGTCATGAAAAGAAAAAAATTAAATTATATAGCGACCAATAAAATAACAAACAATGACTCTACTGACAAGCAAGCATAATACATGTTTCGACCCTTCATGTGTGTCATCATTTGAAAAATCTGGAGATTTTTATTATGCACTTTTCGACACGAAAAATGTGTCATTTTTTATAATAAAAAAGACTCTACTGAAGAGTAAACTAAATCTCAAATTAAAAATTCTAAATTTGTTTATTCTGTACGTTTCGATACTAAATTTGTGCCATCATCATCAGTTAGAGAAATTTTAATTAAAAAATTAATATGAAACTTTCCATAAAATTAACAGGAAATTGTAAAAACTATTATACTGTACGGTTCGACACTAAATGCGTGCCATCGTTAATATGTTTATTTTGACTTCTGGCAAAACTTTAATCATTTATTTTAGTTCACAATTTTTTCCTGTTTTTATAATATTTAATTTCAATATTTTTATTTTATTTTAAATTTTTTTGCTTATTGTTTAATTATAAAACAATATATATATATATAATATATATAAGGGTCGAAATGTGCATAATAATAGTTTTTTATATCAATTTTAATCTTTCTAAAGTAATAATTTCAATTATTACACAATTAGAAGGTTTATATGACAATGTTTAATTTTTTGTGTTTTTTGGGTGAATGATGGCACGCATAAAGTGTCGAAACGTACATAATAATAGTTTTATATATATATATATATATATAGATATATATATATATATATATATATATATAATTTATTTTAATTTCATTAGCATGGAGAAAGAAGTAGAGGACAAAGTCGATTCTGATTTCGATATCGATGAAGACGATGAACTTATTGAAGATCCTAGTGTTGTCGATGAACCCAAACGCAAGAGGAAAACTTTTACTAAAGCTTACAAGGTAAAATATATATTTATAAATGGAAATTTTATTAAAATCATCACTTAAAAGAAAATGGTGAAGAAAGTACTAAAGATGGTCAATTTAGGTTATAAACTGCAAGTATATTTATAAGCAGGATTTTTTTCTTATCAAGATATTATAGTCAAAAACTATATTAAACGAGTTTAAGGAAAGGTAAACTATGTATTGAATTATAGCTTTAAAAATTATAAGCTTAAACCGTAATTAAAAAGGATTTCTTAGATCAATAATTATTAACTTCCCGTAGGGCAAGTTATAGTAATCGCAAAAAAAACAAAAATGAAAATTTTTATATATCTTTACGTTTCAGAGGTTTCTGAACATTTTGGCATACCTTAGAAAAAATGGATGTATGTGTGTGTGTGCGTGTGTGTGTATGTATGTGCGGATACAAATTTTCGTCGACGATTTCGGGAACACGGATCAACCGATTTCAATAATACAAAAAACATTCGATTCGTATTGATAAGGAGACGTGCTGATTAGTTTTTGGCGAAGGCAGGTCTAGCCGTTCCGAAGATACGGGGCAAAAAGTGCCGAACAGGTAACTCAGTTTTTAAGAGAACGGAGCGTCCGATTTGAATAATTCAAAAAACATTTCACTTGTATTGACAAGATGAAGAATCGATAAAATTTTCATGAAGGTAGGTCTAGCGGTTTCGGAGATATGGAGGAAAAAGTAAAAAAATGAGCCATTTGGCGGTCAAAAATGATCATTAGACATATGCACATCAAATTATCAGATATTTTATAGGGATTTTAACAATAAGTATACATTTTGTTAACATTCCTATGGGTTCCGTACCAATGCTTATGCGTTAGACAGCGACGCGGCGCTTACGCGCTTTATATTTTGTCCCTATGCAGTTAAAGCAGTACGATGCTTTGAAAAAAAAGTTCAGATCTTCCACAATATGTCAAAATAAAGAAAAAAATTTTTTTTGTCCAATTTATAGTTTCTCAAAAATCTTATTTTTTCAAAAATGTTAATTGTTTTTAAAAAATTAATAATTTTTGGTATGGGAAGTTCCAGCAATTTGCCTTAAGGCACGATGCCTTAATTGCCTTAAGACAGAATTCCACTTACAGCTAGTTTTAATTCTAATTATGTTGGAGGGTTTTTAATGATTATATATTTGATATTAAATTTTTTCCCAATCTATTCGCTTTTGATTATATAATTACACCAATGTCGTAAAATAAATTAATCTTATCTTATTCTTATAGTAGATTTCAAAAAACAAAAATAGTTAAGTATCTAGGACATTAATTAGTTCTTTCTTTTCCTAGAATTCTTTTTTTGTCTGGTTTGATACTTTTTAAACTAAAAATTGAATCAGTCTTCTTTTTTATTTCATTGAAATTTATTATGTTTAATTATATCTTGATCATATTTTCTGATATACAACTTTTATCGATGTTTTGTTTTTTGTTTTCAGGATAAACCAAAAAAATCTGAGCAAGAAAAGAAGAGGCTGCAGGAGCAGAAGCCGAGGGCACCAAGACAGCATAAAACTCAACAATCTTTAGATACCACAATTGCTGATTACGGTAACAATAGTTTCTACTTATAACAAATATTAATTCAAATCATTTGATAATTGTTTAATCTTTGAATTCAAATGATAATTGTTTAATCTCTTTTCAAATAACACACATGAGTAACATGTTTTTGAATAATGTTTACGAATAGCATTTAGCTATAAACATCCTCTAATTGCAATCTTTGTGAAGTATGTGTTATGGCAGGTGCGATGATGAATCACAGGAAATAAATTCATAATAATAATAATTGATGTAAACATACAAACGCAGATATGAAAGTATAACAATAACTCAATTGTTTTACTAGATAAAAATGCACTTATTTCAGTTAAACTACAAATGTTTCGAAATTTATTTTATTCAGTTATTTCTGTGCTGGATGATGGATGTGATTTCATCCAGTAGTTGATTTTCTTTTTTTCTATTAAGAGAGGAAATCTACAAGAGTCTCGACCAAGGCCAAATCAGAGCTGACCAGACAGAGGGTCAAGGAACGTGATTCAGAACGAATGGACAGGAAACAGGCCCGAGAGGAAGCCCGAAGAAGGTACAAGAGGGACATGAAGTCACCAACTCAGGAGGAACGTTTGGCCGAGGCCAAAATTACGGAAATTGAAAATTTGAAATCATTAGGTAAGCAAAGATATATATATATATATATATATATATAGAATAGAATAGAATAGAATAGAATAGAACTTTATTAAAATTCAATAGTTACAATTTAAGTCATATATATATATATATATATATATATATATATAATTATTTAAAATTTAGTTTTTAATTTTTATTTCATACTGATGTGCAAGTAAATAAAGTGATTAGTATTTTACGGGCACTATCATTTTAATCTCTTATTTCTTATATACAATATCTACTATTGTCAACACTATAGATTATTAAATCTTAACAACTTCGCGCGAGACGTATAATTCTCTGATTGTTTACGTTATAATTTTCTGATTATTTGTGTTTCTTATGCGATATTAAATACTGTTAATTTGAAACAAATCATTGTTTCACACTTTCAACACAAGCAATATATTTTTCGAATCATTATAATCGGATGATCAGTTCTTTCAAAAACTACATCACCAAATTGATTGAAACCTTTTTTGCATCTCCTAAACCGCTGGACCTGCCTTTGCCAATTTATCAACACGAATCAAATGTTTCTTTATCCATTTAAATCGGTCGATCAGCTTTGATACCGTCGACAAAAAATTAAAGGTTCTTAAAAATCCGACATTTTTACATTTCTGAATCAAATTCAAAATGCAAAAAACTGTTCGAAAGTAAAGATCGGCCGCGCCGTTTTCTTCGTAATTAATTGCAGAAATCCTTTTTTTTTTTTAAAAAAAACTCTGTATACAGATTTAAATTAGAGTCTAAAGTTTAGACACTAAACTGACATAAATTTTATGGAACTACGACAAATGATTAATTATAAAAATTCATTATATTTCGAAATAATGGGCCGAACTTTTCGGTCATGCCATTCTATGTGCGGATTTGTGTACTCAAAATATTTTGATTATAGATTTTTTAATCAATTGTAGAATGAAATATTTTGTTTAATTAGTTATTAATTCATTTTCATTCAGAAAGACTTGAACGGTCGAGATATTATAAAATTAACTAATCGAATGATTTGGCAAAAAAAAACTTCTTCGGGATAATTATTTAATTTCAGTGTTTTTCTAATATCTGGAGAACAAACTGTTTTTGCCGAAGAGTTTGTTTATTTTAACTTGTGTAATTTTTGTCTATTCAAATTTTTGTAAATATTTGATTAGAAATAAATCTCATTTACTCATACTTTCGTTTAACAATAATTATTTTTTAACTTTTTAATATGGTCATTAAGACGTGCTGATTAGTTTTTGGCAAAGGCAGAATTAGCCGTTTCGAAGATACGGACCGTCCGATCCGAATGATTGAAAAAACATTTTATTTTTATTAACCAGATGAAAAACTGATTAAATTTTTAAGAAGGCAGTTTGGAGATTTTAGAGATCTAATAAAAAAAAGTAAAAGAAAAGCAATTTGGCGGACAAAAATGATCACGCAAATCAAATTATCAGATATTTTATAAAGATTAACCCTTTCCACTCGCGTTCCGTAAAAATGTATAATCGTAAACTCGGCGCTTACGCGCTTCAACAAATTTCATAATACAATAAAAATATTTCCAATTAAAAAGTCAATTTCTTTCAATTTTTTCAAAAAATTTTAAAGCTTTTAAAACATTTAAATCACGGAAAGTTTCAGTAATTTGCACTCGGGGGGGCCTTGCAAACGAATTTCGCCGACGCCCCCGCATGGTCTCGCGACGCCACTGTATATATACATACATATATATATATATATATATATATATATATATATATTTAATTATAAGAACAAGTGAATAGTTAGATTTTGAACTGAAACAACTTCCACAATTCACAATAACTTGAAAAAACTATTTATAAACCTTTAATAACAATTTGACTTGATTAATTAAATTTTTAACCTTTCCGAACGTCTTTAAATTTAATATTTTTCTATTATAACAGATAAATATAAACAAATGGAGATTGAAAAAAAGAAGTGTCGGTACGACAAAAACTTCCAGTCTGTGCCATTCATAAGATACCATTCCTATGCAGTCACAATGGACCCTGAAACTATCACCGATAATACTGTAAAAAATAATAACAACACTCTAACTACACCTGAAGACGTAGACTCCTCTAAATCTACTACCGAAGACCAAAATGGTAACCAGGAAGTAGAAAAACCATTAAAGATTGAAGAATCAACTAAGCCTGAAGAGGTTGAGACCAAAGCTGAGGATGATGGTGATAAAATGGATGTCGATGGTAACGACAATGTACCAAGTGATAATAAGGATGTAGATACTACTAAAACTGAATCTTTGGAGGATTCTAAAATGGATGTGGATGATGCTACGACAGTTGTAGATAACGCAGATGAATTGAGTGAGAAGAAATGTGGTGCCGATAAGGAGAACTTAGAGACTAATAGGACACAACCAAAGTAAGTGGAATAGATTTCTTGTTTTTTTTAATACCTAATTTTTTCTGTGCGATAATGATTAATGTAATTAATTGTTTTTATTTTTTTTAGGATTTTAGATAGAATGAGATATGAAAGGACATTCATTTCCTTCCATAATGATGTTGATAACAAGATTTATGCCAAAGTGTTCCCCAAGTCTGATATGGCCAAGCCAAGAAGACAGACGTGTCCCATAACATTGTAAGTATTGTTAAAAACATTGGAGAATTATTTAATATATATATATATATATATATATATATATATATATATTGTATGATTCTGAATTTGATGTTGACATATGTATTAACAAAGTCTAATAATCGGGCATAACATCAATAAAAAACATGAATTTCTTTCAAAAATTTATTTTAAATCCACACGTTTCGGCTATTTTCGTGAAAACTAAAAATAAAATTAAAAACTAAAACAATTGAATTGGAGTGAAAAGAAAAAATAAAATAGTAATTAGTACTTACAATTAGTAGATCTTAGTGTTAAATTGGAAAATTTTAATAATCCATGGTATCAGGATATGGCAATGCACTACACTATGTATTATAAACATTAACTTGAAATTACACAATATTTTCACAAAATACTGATTTGAAAAAATCACAAATGGATGTTACATCTTCAACCAGTCTACGAATAACACACTGTCCATTTGTGATTTTTTCAAATCAGTATTTTGTGAAAATATTGTGTAATTTCAAGTTAATGTTTATAATACATAGTGTATTACATTAAATACATTAAATTTTGCTAACATAACATGAAATTAGATAAGATTATCTGAAATTTGTTATACTTAGAAATATTTTTGTCCATACAAAATTTTACAAAAATTTAAGTTTTTAATCATTCCTAACCTAACAGACATTCACATAGACTTGGTAAAAATTTTCATACTTTAGACGATTTTGAAAAATTTTCTTAGAAAGTGAAAATAGATGAGATTATCTGAATTTTGTTACACATAGAAATATTTTTGTCCATACAAAATTTTATACAATTTAAGTTTTTATTTTTATTTTAACTAACAGAAATGCTTGGTACAATTTTTCAAACTTTAGAAAATTTTCTTTGTTCAAACTTTTTTTTTTCTTTTTTTTTTCTTTTTTTTTTCTTTTTTTTTCTTTTTTTTTTTCTTTTTTAGTTTTTTGTATATCGAAAATATTTCAGATTTTATTTTTAATTCTGACTATAGTTCTAATATACTTTACAAATAATTTCAACACTGCAATTCAGTTTATATAATTCTTATAAATATTAGACAATATTACAATATTTATAATAATCTATTTGAAAACATTCAGTATTTCTCGAACATTTCGTTACGGTACGGGAAGTTCCAGCAATTTGCCTTAAGGCACGATGCCATAATTGCCTCAAGACAGAATTCCACTTACAGATAGTTTTCCATTTAAAATTGTATCAAGTTGCTTTAGAAAATATTACTATTTATATATATATATATATATATATATATATATATATACATCCATATATATCTATTTCTATTTCTATTTCCAGATTACCAGCAAAGTATTTCGATCCCCTAACAAAGACCCCCTACAGGGATTCGCAGGCTTTCAAAATCCTGCGAGAGTCTTACTATCTGTACCTGGAAAATTATTCCACAGACGTAGACAAGGAAGACGAGCAATTCAAAGCCTGGTTGGACATGAGAAAGCTCGAGAGACAGAATCGAATGAAACTCTGTGATAAGGAACAACTCAACAATAATGGAAACGAGGAGACTGTTGCTGTTGTTAAAACTGAAGTAGTGGAATAAATAATTGATAATTAAATATAAAAGATTGATACTGATAGAGCTGGAAGAGTAGATTGTGTAATAATAAGTGTCCCAAGATTTTTATACGCTTGTTAATTATAATGTCTTGATTTTGATACAACTGAATCTTCTATGAGAAAATAGTAATCTATCAGCTATTAATAATTGATCTATTATTTCTATAATATTGTGTTTAACACTTGTTAATTGTAATACCATTTTTAAATATTATTAATTAAATGTCCAACATTTATACAAATATATAATGAAATAAATATTAAAAATTAGTTTTAACAAAATATATATATATATATATATATATATCTATAGGTATATATATATATATATATATATATATATATATATATATATATATATATATATATATATATAGGTCTATAATATATATATATATATATATATATATATATATTAGGGTGGTCCTTAAAATGGTCATTTTCGAATTTCCTTGCTCCCAGGGGCTCAAATGGTTCCAAATAGATAAAAAACAATTCTCTGAAAGTTTTAGCTCTTAATATTAACGTTTAGATAGAGCGCAATTCAATCAAAGTTTTGTATGGAAATAGCATGGAAAATTTTTCAAAAATTTTAAAAATGGTTTTTAGATGTAATTTAGCGAACTAATGAATAAATAAAACTCATTCATTTGTCGCTAAGTTATACCTAAAACATTTTTTTTTAATTTTCAAAAATTTTTCCATGCTCTTTCCATACAAACTTTGATTGAATTGCGCTCTATCTAAACGTTAATATTAAGAACCAAAACTTTCAGAGAATTGTTTTTTATCGATTTGGAACCATTTGAGCCCCTGGGAGCAAAGAAATTCGAAAATGACCATTTTAAGGACCACCCTAATATATATATATATATTATAGGTCTATAATATATATATATATATATATATATATATATATATATAGGTCTATAATATATCTATATATATATATATATATATATATATATATATATATATATGTGATAAGGTTATTCAGCCACAAGTCTTTTCCGAACAGTAAATCCAATAATAAAAAAACAATTTGTTTTTTG
>NW_020537758.1:4995775-5043275 GCF_003426905.1 Ctenocephalides felis | reverse complement strand
TTACAGTCTCAACTTGACCTTTTCCAATCTTGGTGTATCTATAACAAACTACATCTAAATATATCAAAGTGCAAGATTCTTAGTTTTACACATAAGCGCGTTCCAATACTTTTTGATTATAAAATTTCTAACACCAGCATTGATAGATGTAATAAAAT
Source organism: Ctenocephalides felis (assembly GCF_003426905.1). NCBI lineage: Eukaryota > Metazoa > Arthropoda > Insecta > Siphonaptera > Pulicidae > Ctenocephalides > Ctenocephalides felis. The sequence continues at coordinate 5,043,117 of NW_020537758.1, read as the reverse complement.
TTCCGATTTAGGTGTTCTATTTGATTCTGGTTTGTTTTTCACAGATCATGTAACTGATATTTGTAATAGAGCACATCAATCTTTAGGTTTGATACTAAGAAATTGTAAACAATTTAAGTCTACCAATGCACTTCTTTGCATGTACTATTCTATTGTACGTTCAAAATTAGAATGCGGTTCGATTATTTGGTATCCTCATCATATCAACAACTCTGATGCGATAGAGAAGGTTCAGCAAAAATTTCTGAAATACCTTTATTATAAAACATATAAAATTTACCCTGAACGTGGCTTTGACCACAACACTTTACTAAAAGAATTTGGTATTCCTTCCCTTGCCTCACGTCGATTTATCTGTACAATTATGTTCTTATTTAAGCTTTGCAATAATTCTATAGACTGTCCTCTTATTCTCAATCAACTATCCAAGGCTTATCTACGCGTTCACAATTATTTTTCAATTATCCTACTCCTGAATCTAATTCTCTCTTAAATTCGCCTATTTTACTTATGTCCTCTAACTTTAACTTAATTAATAATGAAATAGATATTCACAACACTTCACCTAATCAAATAATATCCATCTGCACAAGTTAACCTTTTTATTTTCTTTTCAATTATATCATTATTTTATCTTATTCTGTTTATAAATAATATTGTTACATTCTGAATTATATGTAATTTTATGTTAATAACTATATATTGTAATTTTGTATACATTTTAATTGTTATTCATTATGTAAAATAATTGTATTTTTGAGTCCTCTTGAAGAAATCTGTGGGCTATATATTTAAATAAATAAATAAATAAATAAATAAATATTTATATATATATATATATATATATATATATATTAGGGTGGTCCTTAAAATGGTCATTTTCGAATTTTATTGCTCCCAAAGGCTCAAATGGTTCCAAATTGATAAAAAACAATTCTCTGAAAGTTTTAGCTCTTAATATTAACGTTTAGATAGAGCGCAATTCAATCAAAGTTTTATATGGAAATAGCATGGAAAAATTTTCAAAAAGTTTAAAAATGTTTTTAGATGTAATTTATCGAACAAATGAATGAATAAAACTCATTCATTTGTCGCTAAGTTACGCCTAAAACACGTTTTTTTAATTTTCAAATTTTTTTCCATGCTCTTTCCATACAAACTTTGATGGAATTGCGCTCTATCTAAACGTTAATTTTTAGAGCTAAAACTTTCAGAGAATTGTTTTTTATCAATTTGGAACCATTTGAGCCTTTGGGAGCAATAAAATTCGAAAATGACCATTTTAAGGACCACCCTAATATATATATATATATATATATATATATATATCTTTTACCTTTTACCCCTGTGTCCTTTATTAGGTGATAGAAGCCCTAGCAGACGGCGGAGTAAAAATGGGAATCCCAAGACATTTGGCCAATCAATTTGCAGCCCAAACAGTCCTCGGAGCTGCACAAATGGTGCTGAAGACTGGAAAGCATCCTGGTCTTCTGAAAGACGAAGTCTGTTCACCAGGTGGGTCCACAATTGCAGGTGTACACGAGTTGGAAAAAAGTGGTGTCAGGAATGCCTTCATGAATGCCGTACAGGCTGCTAAGATGAGGAACGATGAATTGGGAAAACAGAATTGATTGATATGAAAATATGAAAGATGGTCGAATAGTGTTAAAGTGTATTTTTTGTATTTGTTTTGTTAAGTTGTATATATTTTGTAAATGTTGGATGTTAATTATATAAAATTTAGATTTTATAATTAATTTGTTTTGTTTTGTTGAAATTTTCAGTATAAATTTTATTTTTAAAGAATTTTGAATGACCTGAGTGAATAATATTTTGCAAAATAAGTTGAAAATTTAATTCTGGATGATTTTTGATATTTACATTAGCAAAAACAAATGAAAATTTAATAAATTTCAGTATAAATTATTCTTTGTTAGTTATTCAGTATGCAATACTATTAGTGAATTGCTAGTTTGAATTGCACTTTTGCAGTTTTTTACAAATATCTGAAAAGTTTGCAAAAACGTTTATATAAAATTATATATCTATGAAAACTAGATAAAATTCTCTTTAAAATCGTATTAAACGATATGTACATTGTTATGGAAAGATTTTGTACAAAACCTCTTTGAATGTGTAATTTAGTTTGAATTTGAATTTGTGTGAGTAAACTCGGACATTTTTACAGTTTCTAGCAAATATCTCAAAAGTTTACAAGAATGTTTAGAGTAAATTATATATTGCTAGATAAAATTGTCTATAAAATCGTATTAAATCGATATGTCATTTAGTTTGAAATTGGATTCGAGTGAGCGATCTCGCGATATATATTGTTATGGGAAAATTTTAAATAATATTGCCTTGAATGTATGATTTGATTTTAACTTAACTTCGTGTTCTGAACGTGAGCGATCTCGGACATTTTTACAGTGTTTTGCTAATATATCAGAAGTTTACAAGAAGATTCATGAAAATTCAGGTATTTATAAAAACTAGATAAAATTATCTATAAAACTGTATCAAACAATACATACATTGTTATGGAAAAAAATGTATAAAACTTCTATCAATATATGATTTGATTTTTAACATTGCGGTCTTGCGCACTTTTACAGTTTTATTTATTTCTAAAAACTAGATAAAATTGTGTATAAAACTGTATCAAACAATATATACATTGTTATGGAGAGATTTTGAATAAACTGTCATTCAATATGTGACTTGATTTTGAACGCGAATGCGTGTTCTGAAGGTGAGTGATCTTGGACATTTCCCAAGTTCTGTAATATAAACTTCTCAAAGAATTATAAAAAATTGTATAAACTATATGTTAAAGAAATATAAAAAATTGCAATAATATTGTATGGTATAATATTTAATAATATCATAATGTATAAAACACATTAAAGTCATCATTTATCCTTAATCCTTTATATATTAATATTAATTATTTTTTCCCAGTTCATCATTCCTCATCTTAACAGCCTGTACTGCATTCATGAAGGCATTTCTGAAATTTCAGAAAAAAAATTGTCCAAAAAAAGTCTAAGTGCGCTATTATTCTTCCACCAGCAAAGCCAGTGTAGGCACATTGTTTGTTTTGATTTGACGGAGATGTTTACAAAACAATGATTTTTATTTCTAAACTTGTACATAAGTACATTTTATTTATATTTAAAACATGTGAAAATGTCATATTTCTTTCATTTAATTCAATAAAAAAATAGTGCAATATCAAAACGTAACTTTTTTTTCTCTCCAATGGCAATTTTAAAAACAAACTCCGATTATCCGAATATTTGATTATCCGAATGGGTCCCGGTCGCCATTAATTCGGATAATTGGAGTTCAACTGTATATATGTATATGAAAAAAATTGAATAAAATGCTATTATGAGGGTTTTTATCAAAAACACAAATTCGTAGCTGGTTTTGTAAAGAAAACACTTGAAGAAGTGAATTATGCACTTTGTGCAAAAAATCAAATAATGTAAATGTGTATATATACTTGTATCAATTTATTACTTTTATTTATTCAATCATAAACTTGTTGTTATTATTGCGAATTTAAATAATTTTTCTATCATATACATTTTTGCATGTAAGTAATCCATGTCGAGAGGGATGTTAGGAATATTTTGTATATTTTATTTAATTAGTAATTATTATCTTTATTTCATTTGTGTAATTTGGATGAAATAAATTTATGTGCGTATTGAAATTTACAAATGTTGTTTTATTATTTAATTTTCTTTGTATGTAATTGATAAAAACAATTCAGATAATAAAAATAGAAAGAAAACTAAACTGCTGCTAAAATGTTGATATTAAAAACTGTGTTATCAGTCTATATAAATACATGTTCTATGCTCTATGGCTAATTTTGTGTTGTAAATATTTTTAAAATAAATCAACAGTCAGTTCTGTCTGAGACTTGGTTCAACAAGTGTCTTTATCGTAATAATAATTGTCATTTGTCATACATTTAAATAGATTTAAAGTTAAAGTGTGTTTTGTGTGAAAATATGTTCTAGGTAAGTACCAAACAAATGTTTTATATTTTAATTTTAAGGCAAAGTGATTCATGTTTATGTATTTATAAATATTTTGGCAAACTGTTGGGCATAATTCTAAACAGATATTTGTTTCAACACATTGTGATATTCATTCAGGTCCAAAATAATGATTAATACACGAATTTGTTACATTAAACAAATGCCAAAATTGAGTTATATTGTTTAAGATTAAACGTCAAACAAATGTCAAACGTCAAACGTCAAAATTGACAGTTGTTTTTATTTTATTTATTTATTTATTTATTTACATATATACATTATTTTCATATCTCAGTCAGACAGAGGTGCCTGGTATGAGAGATTATGAAAAACAGTTTTCATATAATATTTACATTTCATTTGACTATAATATCTATTTCATTAATATAATATCTATATATAACTCTTCAGTCTTCTTTTTCTTCAATTTCCATATAGTACTTCTTTATTTTTCTTTTAAAATTATCATTATCATTGGTCATCTTAATATAGTCTGGCAATTCGTTATATATTTTGGTAGCACTCCATATGACATTTTCTCTCAAATTCTTTTTTCTATTGCGTTCAATGTGAAAATTGTTGTGTTGTCTCGTGTAGTGTTCATGTATATCTTGATTTGTGTCTATTGTTGCACTTGTTTTAATTCGGTTAAATTTCATTTTGTGTATTAGTTTGCATTTCTCTATTTTAATTATGTTATTTAGTGAATGATTATTTGTTTCTCTCTGCAAGTATTTGGTGGGTGTTAGATGTGGTAAATTATATGCTATTTTTATGGCTTTATTCATTATTCTCTGTATGTCATTTAGGTTTGCTTTAGTTGTTTGGCTCCATGTTGTTATGCCATATAAAATTATAGGTATTATTTGCGTTTTAAGAATTAGTATTTTATTTTTTTTGCCGAAAGAGTGGATCCTTTTCAATGCCCCTGTTAATGTTCCTATCTTTCTTTTTATTTTGTTTATATGGTCTGTCCATGTCAGTTTTTCATTTATTATCAGTCCTAAGTATTTTATGCTTTCCACTTCCTCTATTGCTCTATTATTTACTTCAATTTTTAGTTTAGTGTTCTCAGTATTTTTTCTATGTTTGAAATATATGTATTTTGTTTTATCTATGTTAATTGTTAGTTTATTTTCAGTTAGCCACTCGGTGTATATTTTCATGTCCGTGTTTATAATATCTTCGAGTCTTTTTTTATCCTTATCCGCATATACTATCGCTGTATCGTCTGCATATAATATGTATCTTCCCTTTAATTTTGCGTCTTTAAGGTTATTGGTGTATAATAGATACAATAAAGGTCCTAATACAGAACCTTGTGGAACTCCACAGGTTATGTTACATCCTCCACTTGTGAAATTTCCCACCTTCGTCCTTACCACTCTTTTCATGAGGAAATCTTTGATAATGCTGTAAGACAAACCCTCTACACCTAAATCTATTAGTTTATTAAGTAATATGCCATGATCTACTGTATCGAAAGCTTTTTGTAAATCAATAAAAATTGCAACTGTGTGCATATTTTCCTCAAGGTGCTGACTGATGGTATTAGTCAAATCTATTAGGGCACCTTGTGTATTTGATGAAGGGAGGAAACCATATTGATTTTTGTCAATTTTTTGAATGAGAAAATCAAGTAATCTTTTTTTTATTACTTTTTCATATATCTTGGAGAATGTGTTTGTTATTGTTATAGGTCTGTAGTTATTTGGATCTGTTTTGTTTCCTGTTTTGAAAATTGGTTTTATTGTAGCCATTTTAAGACACGATGGAAATACACCACATTCTATGTATCTATTCATTAAAACAGCAAGTAGTGGAGCTATTATATTTATTATTTTTTTAGTGATTCTTGCTGTTATCTTGTCTTCGCCAGGTGCAGCGTTATTTTTCAGATTTTCAACAATTTTTTTTATTTCTTTCTCATCTGTTAATTCAAAAATTTGGATTTTGTTTTTAGGTCTGTGTATTGATGGTTTATAGTTGCAATGATCCATTTTCTTTTGTAGTTTCATACCTATTTCAGCAAAATGTTTGTTGAGATACTCCGCAATGTCTTCCTTTTCTGTAAGAAATATATTTTTATCTTTATGCTGTATTTTTTCAATATTTTCTTTATATTCATTTTTATTTTTTCCTCCTCCTAATGTTTTATTTATTAGTTCCCATATTTTTCGAGAGTCACTTTCACATTTTTTTGTTTCTTCTGAATAGTATTGTCTTTTTGCTTTGTAGATCATATTTTTTATATCTTTTTTTATATTATTATATTTCATTTTTATGGCATTATGTTTGCTTACTTCATTTATATTGCATTTCTTTAAATTATTGTAGAATTTGTTTCTGTATTTCATTAAGTTAATAATTTCTTCTGTTATCCAGGTATCTTCTCTGGCTCTTATTGTTTCTTTGATTTTATTTTCTTTTGCTGCATCTTGTATAATTTTTATTAAATCCTCTAATTGGTCCACTATTTTAGAGTCTAACTTACAAGTTATTGTCTTTTCTAATCCTTCTAAATCTATGCTATATCTAATTATTTTATGCATTTTTGGTTTGATTCTCGGCGTATTTTGTATAAATACTGTTATCATTTTGTGATCAGATATTTCTGTGTCTTCTATTTCTATATTAATCTTCTTTTTATAATTTGATATAACATGGTCAATTATTGATTTAGTGTTTTGAGTCTTCCTTGTGGCGTATTGGCTATCTATATTATTTATTATTTTGTATCCTGATGATTCTATAATATCTTTGTAACAATTTGATATATTATTGTTTGGAATTATATCTAAATTCATATCACCTATTATTATTGTATTTTTACCGTTTTCTTCCATTTTTTTTTCTATTAAATTTATCAGATCTTGTTTATTATTATTCGGAGGGTTGTAAATAACAATAAACTTTATAACAGGGTTCATATTTGTTACTTCTATTTCCAGGAGATTTATATTATTTTTATTATTATTTTCTATGACAGTACAGTTTAGTTCATTTCTTACAAATATCGCTATTCCTCCTCCTCTTTTCTTTTCTCTGCAGTTGTAAAAACCTCTAAAATTTTTTAAATTAAAGTATCCTTCTTCTTCTTGGTATATCCAAGTTTCTGTTAATATTAAAATTTGGCAATTTTCATTTTTATGCATAATTATTTCTAAGTCATCTATTTTATTTCTTAAGCTTCTTATATTGAAATACTTAATCTCTATTTTCTTGTTATTGCTATTATATTTATTCATTTTCTTGAATTTGTCCATTGTAATTCGTCGATATTCTTACCATTTTGGCTCTGTGTTGATAACATGAACATTCCGTTTCATTTGCATTATGCACCGTATTAAAATTTGATTTGTATTTTACATTGGCATTTGTGCAGTTTATGCATTTCTTAGATTTGCTCTTACAATCTCTTGTGTTATGCTCATCCGCACAGTTTGCACAGAACGTCTTGTTTTTGCATTCTACTGCCCTGTGTCCATATGCCTGACAGTTATAACATCTTTTTATGTTTAAATCTTCTATTATATGAGCTGTCCTCCATCCTAGATTTACATTATTTTCTAACAATTTTTCGTATGTTTTGCCCGATGTTTCGATATATGTAATCCAATTTTCTGTTTTTCGTGATTTCCTTTGGTATATTAGTTTAATTTGATCTGTGTTATTTATATTGTAATTATATTCTATCATTTCATTTATCAATTCTGTGCCGTCCATATATTGCCTTGGAGCATTTGTTATAACAAGTCGCGGATTTCTTTGTTTCTTTATATATATTTCGTATTCGCTTCCAATTTTTTGTATCATATGTTCTGCTAATGTTTTTGTTTCCTCAATTGTTGAGGCCTTAATTATTAACCCCCCGCTACTAATGTTGTTAATTGATCTTACTTTTGCTTTTACGTTTTTTGGATTTATGTTTTTCTCAATATAGTTTCTAGTTTCATAGCTGTTCTGTTTATTCTTTGGTTTTACAATTATTGGCGGCATATTTGGGTTTATTATGTCTTTATTTTTATAATTTTTATTATTATTATTTTCTGTGGCATTATTTTTACATATTGTAGCATAACTAGATCTTGCATCTTTAATTATTTTAATATCATTCTTTAAAGTTTTAAGCTCATTTACTATTTCTTTCAAATTACTTTCATGTGAATATCTTACCTCATTTTTTTTTGAGCATATGTCACAAAACCATTTTATATTGTTACTTGTGCTGATAACTTTATATTGTTCATTAGTAACTTTCGCACACTTTTTGTGGAACCAACCTTTGCATTCACCTTCACATCCAATAATGTTTTTTCCATTAACATCAATATTACATATACTGCAACATTTTGGATCTTCTACATCTTCCGCCATCTTATCGATCCGATATTTCGGTTTATATATTATACAAATTAGCAATAAATTGCAAAAATCGTTTTAACGGTTTTTGACATGAAGTTTTTAATTCAAAAAAACAAAATTTGTTTTCAGGTTGAAAATGTCTGTTGTGACAGGTTACTTTTCAGATGTGTTTTCAAATGTGTTAATTAATGAATATTTTATTTGAAAATAAAACCACAAAAAATTTGTGAAAAAATTCGTGGATAGATATCTTTAAAATAATCAAGTAGAACAGGTCAGATTTAGTTTATTTTTTCTTACTTTTCAAAATTGCTTAAAAGTGGAAGATACTTTTTTTCATTGTTTAAACAAAAGGTTTGTTTTTTATATAAGGAAATACGTTTTTGAATGTTTTCTTTTCTTTTCTTTTGAAAACAAATATTCGTGTATTAATTCTCGTGTTAATAATATTTATTAAAAGTGCAGTTGTTATTAATAATTCAATATTTACATCAATACATAAATGCTTTCTGTAAGTAATATTTTTTCTTTTGAATCATAAGTGCCATTTCCAATTAAATTAATTAATTAATTTGTTTGTCTAATGTGAATGAAATATTTAAGAAATTTGCACAAATTTAAATTACCAACATTTTTTTAATATTTGAATACTATACTATTCAACTAGAATAATAATAATATTGAATACTATACTATAATACTATTCAAAAGCAGAATAATGATTTTAGCGAGCTAACAGTACAATTATGTTGTATATGATTTATAAATTATAAACCATATTGAATCCATGGACTACTATTAACGGATTTTATCAAACACATTTTACTCAATTGCAATCAATATGCGAGTTTGCAACATTTTTTACATTTTGTCAAGTATTTTGGAAATTTTATAGCGGACACTTTTAGATGTTTATTTCAGTATAAACTAGATACAATTTACTAAAATTCAGTATAAATTGTTATATGCACTTTGATATTGAAATTTTGAATAATTTGTGATTGAAGTGCTGATTTGAGTTTAATAATTGACTATAGGTAGATTTTAGACGTTTTGTTGCATTTTGTTAAATTACTAAAACTATGTTCAGACCATGTTTATTTGTTTATACTAGTATAAACTAGATGAAATTTACTAACAAATAGTATAAATTGTTTTATATACTTGCTTATCAAAATTTTGAACAATTTTCAATTGAAACGTAAATTTAAACGTAATATGTAGATTTGGGACTTTTTTTACTTTTCTTCAAATAACTTTTAATTTTCGCTTTTGGGCACGTTAATTTGTTTACATTAATAAACACTATATCAAATTTACTAAGTACTAAAATTTCGTATAATTTTTAACTTAAACGCGAATTTGTGTCTGTGTACATTTTATCAACCAACTTGAAAATTTTGTTCTAGGCATTTTAATTTATTTATATAAGTAAAAAATAGATAAAATTTAGATTCATAAATCATAAATAATATTAAAAGCAAAGACTGCTATTCATGATTTTGTTAAAACTACAGTGATGATATCAAATTGTTCGATTATAATAAATGATTTATTTGAAGTTGAATCCATGGATACTATCCATGGATTGTTTTAAGAGCTTTTTTTTTTAACTTTGGAAATGATATCAAGTTATTCGATTAACATAAATGATGTACCTACAAATTATTCAAATGTTTTTATTTTTTCACCGAGTTTTTGTGGTTTTACTTTCAAATAAAATATTCAAAGCTTACTTATTGTTACTAGTCTGGTATTAAGTAACAAGTAATCTTATTTTAAATGTATATCCTTAGAATGAATATTTATTCTTTTCACAGGTACTTATGCACTTATAGGAACAGGAACCATAAAATCTGGGTCTCCCCTGTACTAAAGGAAATTTATGATCAAAAACTTATTGGACAAAGTTTTTGGATGATTTTTTATTACACCAAGGACGAAATCATCCTGTTTGATGAGCTTTCAGGGCATGTTCCACTGGAAAACAACAAAAACTTTGGTTGCAACATCGGAATTTTAGCAAAAAAATAGATTTGTTTTTGCTATTTTGGAAATGTTTTGACTGATTCCAAAAGATTTTCGAACGCTGATTTCAAAAATGCTATTTATTTTTGGATAAGCCCACAAACACCCCCCCGAAAAATCGAAATCTTTGGTTGCAAAATCGATTTTTCTTTAAAAAAATCGGCTTTCTTCGTGATTTTCAAAATGTTTTGATTGGTTTTGATTGATTTTGGGACGCTGATTTCGAAAATATTATCCGTTTTTGGATAAATCCACATACACCCTCCGAAAATCGAAATCATTGGTAGCAAAACCAAAATTTTACTAATGAAATTAAATTTTTTTTTCGCGATTTTCAGAATGTTTTGACCGATTCTGATAGTTTTCGAGGCGCTTATTTCGAATATGAAATCAGTTTTTGGAAAAGAAAATTCTTCTGCCCTTGGTACCAAATTGAAGTTTGAAAAATTGCCAACTTTGAAGCTGATTTTAACTATGAAGACGATGATAAATTTGTAATTTTTTTGGTGTGGTATAAAGATTGTACTTTAGTCTACACAATGCATTCATTGAAATTATCAATTTCATTCATTAAGGACCTTAAAATTGCATTTGAAAGTCACGATTTTGGCCAATTTTGGCTACCCCTGATAGACTGTCTTTTTAACGAAAAAAAATAAGATTTTTAAATTACACCGAAGTAGGTTTGGTTTACTGCTAACCAGGCGTGAATATGAGTTTATTCAAAATTATTCTCCTCCTACTATTTCTTATCTTTTATATATTTATATATATATATATATATTATATATATATATATATATACATTTATATTTATATATATGCACATATATATTATGTCGATTTTTGTAATGCTGACACTCAATAAATTTAATTATTTATCAATATGTCTTATTTATTTACACAGTTTGAAAAATTATTGGCTCCAAATATTTTTTTCAGTCAAATGAGGTTCGATCTGTCGATCCTCGAATTGCTATTCTGGCCTAAACCGTATCTTTACGACCTCGGCCATTCGCACATCTGACACAGAACATTTTTAGGAAACTTATATCTTTCAGTTTGGAAATAACACTTTATATTTTTACAAAAGACTACGATTTTTTAAAACCAATTGGCCGAGATTGTTAAGTGACCACTACGGTTGCTCAGCGTGTCTCGGTTCGATTCCAGAAGAGGCACAAAAAATCGAATGTATAGTTTTTCATAATTATCAAATATTAGTTCAAAATATTAAATTCAGGTGTCGCATTTCGACCTTGACACTTAGAATATTTCTGAAAAACAAAAAACTCAAGTTTCGCACCTGACTGTAAGAGAGATACATAAAAAGAAAAAAAAAAAAAAGATAAAGGAATAACTGGGGAAAGAGAGGGGTAGAGGCAGATGATGAATAAGAGAGATGTGTGTGATACATATTCTTTATTAAAATTCAATATTAATACAATATAGGAATAAAAATAACTTTTATCATCAATAACTTAAATAGCCGAGTGGTTTAAGGGACCGCATACTCGGTGAAATCGCTCTGGAGGCAGGCACAAGGTGAGACGGATCGAATCCGGCTGAAGGCGACGACAAGGAACTCTGAAGCAGAAAAAATGGAGCAGTGCTGGTGGCTGGCTGTTGGCGAGAGCAAAGGGTACTGAAACGAACACACCAAGTGATGGTCAACCAGAGGTCCATGATGCGAGAGGTTACACGCAGAGAGACACATTGCGGAAGATGCATGCCGAACCCAGAAATCTGCCCAAAAACCACAACATGCGAAAAAAACAACACCAAAAAAGGAAAAAAAAATGTGAAAAAAAGCGAAAAAAAAGGGAAAAAAAGGGGAAAGAGGAGGAGGAGGAGGAGGAAGGGGAGGGGAAGGACCTAAAAAAAACCTCCTTAAGTCCCAGGTCAATTTTTCTCTTTTCTGTTGAGCGTTGAAACTTTTTTATGTTTTTTAGTGTTCCCTCACACCAATTCCCAAAGTCAACACTCGAATGAAATCAAGTCCACGTTGAAATTTTCACAACGAGAAAAAATTACTGGGACTTAGTTAAAATATTTAACTTTGCCCCAATAAAATTTTCTCGTTGTGAAATATTCAATGTGAGCCTCATTCATTCGAATGTTGGCTTTGGGATAATACAGCATGCAAAAATAACTCGTCTCTCTTAATTGAAAAGGTTTCACAAAATTTGGACTTAGAAAAAAAAAATTATCTGAAAGGACTTAGAAAAGAAAAAAAATTATTCGAAAGAATTATAATCAAAAAAATTTGGACTTAGAAAACAAAAAATATCTGAAAGGACTTAGAAAAAAAAAAAAAAAATTATTCGAAAGAATTATAATCGGATAATTTGGACTTAAAAAAAAAAATTATTCGAGAGAATTATTTACTTAATCGATGAAATGAAATGATAATAATCGAATCAAAATTGTTTATACGACTTGATAAAACATGTGAAACCTTTACAATTAATCGAGACAAAAACAAATTTAGTTGACTTGAATAATATACAAATTATTAGAAAAAGCCATAAAAGAAATTCAATAAAACATGTAAAATGAAATAATGAAAAATGTTCGAAAACTTGAACATTAAAAACTTCAAAACTGTTTAAAGCTGATTGTTATCCTTTAGAAATCGAGTTAAATAATTTTTACAACTTGAATCGAATAATAAACTTGTAAACAAAACTATATTTTGTCTAATCATTCAAGTCAACTCTTTGAAACTTTGATTGCATGTCTTGATCAAAACTGTTTTTAGCAATAAAAGAATAAAAATCTATAATTTTGCTATGCAGCAATTATTTAAAATAAAATTACAGTAAAAGTCTTTTAAAAGCTGAATTTAATTAACAATTTGGTAAGTCGTATTAAATATTTGAAATAATTTGATCAACACCAACAATCGTGTTATCCAATAAATAAGAATGTACATGCAGTCAATATCGCTACAGGGTAAACACATGATTCTTGATTTGACTGGAAATGTCAAATACAAATACAAATATTTTTTCTGTATAATAATGAACAAGAGGTGTAACAAAAAAGAGATTTTTTATAGAGAAATTTGTAATTTGCAATAAAATACCATTAATTTAGGAGTTACCTAAGGAAGGATGCTAAGACCTCTTCAACAAATAAGAAATCGATGCTTACAAAAAGCTGTATTCGTCAACTAATAATTTGGTAACAAAAATTTAATATACATATAAGAATTCTGAATTCCACACAAAATCAGTTCATAGTGTTAGGAATATTATTATGGAATAGTAATAATATAAATTACTTTCAATGTCTTTGATACATACGAGAAGTACAAACTTTTATCTTTTATATATATTTAAAACAAGTATAAAATGCACTTTTATAAATTTAAAAAAGAACTGAATCAACATGTTTTCCCCATAACAAATTAAATATGAACATAGTATTTTATACATATGTCTGCCAAATTAATTTAAAATCTTTTATTAGCATAATAGTTGTTGATGAATAAACAAAAGATAAATTGTATTTTATACATTAGAAATTAATAAAGTATATCTCATTAAAGAAAATTATATTAACTCAAATATTATAGAATAAACAATATTTCCAGCAGATATATGTATACAACTATATTAATAATGCACGAGCCAGAATATATTTTACTAAAATATATACAGACTGCTTTATAAATGATATCGGATAAGAAAGGGACAAGTTCTTAAAGCATCTTTCAATTAATTTCATTTAATATAAAAAACAAGCATTAAATACATAACTATATAAGAAATATTATTATTAAAAACTCGGTCATTAATTGTAAACCTCTTTCAGAAAATAAATTATGAGTAATATCTTTTCATTTATTTCTATTCAAATTATAGTTTCACTAAAGATTACAAAAAATATTGTGATGAAGTGAACATTTTCAAAAATATTTGACTGCTTTAAATTCAAAAATAAAAAAAAACTTAATGCATATATAATGCATATGTAGTACCTTATTTTAAATATTCAATATTTAATTCTTATGTGATAAAATTGTTCTTGGGTATCCATCCAGTAATTAAAAACAGTTTTATTGAAAGAAAATGTTTTTATTATGAAAACATATGTTTCGGGTCTTGATTTGACCCATCTTCAGCGCCGCAATTAAATATTTCAGAATTTAAAACAATATAAAAAATACATAATTACAGGAAAATATAAATAAAAATATGTAAAAAAGCATAAATCTAACCAATTTAATAAATTAAATAAATAAAAACATTTTCTTTCAATAAAACTGTTATTAATTACTGGATGGATGCTCAAGAACAATTTTATCATAGTATTTCACCATCCGAAGAAAAACCTCTCGCTTTATATACGTGTATATATATATATATATATATATATATATATATATGTACATACACACATAAAAATTAAATATTGAATATTTAAAATAAAGCATATCAGATGGAGTATGATAAATGCCTGTATATATCAGAAATATATTCTTTGACTGTTTTTGTATAAAACATGCTTTGCACTTACATTGTTCGATATCCTCTACGACAGCTCCCAGAACAAAAATCCAATACACGAACCACCTCTAAAGCATCTGCCAGAAATCTCAAGTACTCGACACAAAATCACTACTTTAGAACCACTACATAACTTTGTTCGTTACATGTCTATTCGACCTGTTGCAATTGTCCGAGTAAAGTCTTTACATAATACACGACACACGACTTACATTAGAGACTTTCGTGAATTTAGAATTCGATAATAAAGAGATATGTGTTGGAAGTACTCAAATATAAATTATACATTTTACAATTGCATATATATAAATAAAGGATACATTGGCGCTGTAAATGAATTAATAACCTACAAAAGCACATAAATAAATTATACAAATTCACAATTGCACGTATATAATTAAAGGATACATTGACGCTGTAAATAAATTCTTTACTTATAAAATTGATACAAAATGGAGGCCCTGAAAGAGATACTTATAAAACTATTCAAGGTACTTCCGCACACATACATTTTTTGGATTTTAATTAACGTTTCACGACAAATTAATTATATCAAAATGATCCACTAAATTAATTACACGTTTTGATGCATAAATTAATTAAAACTAATCAAGGATTTAATTAAAAATCATAATTAACGCGACGGCGTGTTAATTCACGGAAATTTCTTTGACAATTGAAGTTGTCAACATGTGTCAGAATGACTGTCACCTCTTGTACAATATAAAGCGCGAAATTCAACTACTGCGTTGATTCAGACTGAAATCTAATTTATTCATTGATTAAAAAAAATATTTCACTATTTGACATAAATAAAATTAAAATAAACAAAAAACTATGATGCGATGGAATTAATTATCGAAATGTAAAGAAATTTGTGTAATAAAAAAATAACATTATTATTAATATGTCATATATATTATAAGAACTTCTGCAAAGCGGCAAAATATTTTTGATGGCAAAACGTTTGCCGGGCCAGCTAGTATATATATTTATATATATGCTAGCTGACCCGGCAAACGTTGTTTTGCTAAATAAGGTATATTCTAAACCATTTCTAGAGAATCAAAAATATTAATACTTTAAGTGCATAAGGATGTGTTGTTTGAATGCTATATACAATGGAGTATCATAAAAACATGAAACCCCATTAGTTTGTCTATATTTTGTCAATACAATCAAACTGCAAGTTTAATTCACTTCCTATAGAAAACATCGTATAATTCAATCCGAGTCTTTTTTGGTCTTTCGGCTTATTAATTACGTTTCAAGTTTTTCATATTCTTTTTGGATTCTGGATTTTGTGTATAATTGTAAATAATACTACTGAGCTTATACAAAATTTTCAAATTTTTGCGAGAAGAGATAGAAAATAAATATTTAAAAATCAAAAAAGTATTTCTTTTTTTACCTGCTTTTTGAAAAGTTTCAAGTAACATTCGGTGAAAAAAAGTAAATTTAATATAAAGTATATATGTAGAGCAGGGCGAGGCACAAAGGTCCAATTTGACTTTGAGCAAATGTAAACTATATTGTGAAAACCATAACAATTATATCACAGCAAATAACACATATCAAACGAACAATTATCTGAGTTCAGTAAACTGTCTTCTACTTCATCATTGTAGAAATGTGCCTTTTTGATGTCTTTCAAAAATTTGGTATCTAGACCTTTTTACCCTGTAGGCGGGGTAACTTGAAATATTTTACAAAATAATTACATTTTTAACTAATGCTTAAAAACTACCAACGGAAGAAAATACTTTTATTATGGATTCTCAAAGATTACCGTTTATCTCCCCCATTTCAAAGATTACCGTTTTCAAATCAAGCTTGTAGCTGGCTATAAATCTTTTTTCCTCTACTTTCAAATATTGTTGTTGAACAATGCTTAACTTTACTGATTTTTGACAAACCGGTGGTTGGCCTTTTTAACCCCGGACCTTCATATATTACTATCTATTCTGCGATAAATTCTGGGAAATTATAACTGGAAAAATGTTATTCGACAAAAGGTCCATTTGATCGATACCAAATTCAGGTTCTGAATTTAAATAACATAAATAAAAAATAATATAACCTAGAGAATGTTTTATAAATACCAATGAGCATATAATTATACAAATAAGATCTTTCAGAGCACCGTGTTTGAGAAAAATATGCCAAAAATGCATTTTCATATTAACATATCAAAAAAGTTTATATTTTGAGTCTCTAGTAACACTTGGGGCCCGTTTACTAACGTTTTTGTATATAAATAAAACTACAAACAAAACTACTTACTACAAATTTATCACAAATAAATAATATTCGCATAAAACATCCTATTGAACGTAATTGAACATCATCTGTCAAAAGCGTTTGACATTTCACGAAATTGCCACCGTTCATTGTTTTATTCATGGAACGCTTCTACAAAAATTTTCAAATTATAAATGTAAAGTTTCTACGCGGATTTGAAATAATTTCTCACTTTTTGGACATTCTCTGGATTGGCACGAATTTTTCAAGACTAAGGCTGGCCAAATCGATTCAGCCGTTTTCGAGTTTTATTCGGACATTTGAAAGAGAGCTCCATTTTTATATATAAGATAAAAATTTAAGTCCAGTATAATATAAATTTCAATAAATAGAAAAAAAATAAAGTGCCTGAAAAAAAGGATTATTTTGATAGAATAAATTATGTAAAATTTACCTTTATTATATATAATAGATTCAAACTATCCCTAAAAATATCAAAAATTTTTGTGCTTCATACACTTATATATATATATATATATATATATATATATATATATATATATGTATGAAGCAATTTTTGATATTTTTAGGGATAGTTTAAATCTATTATATATATAATAGCTTAGCACTCTTACAGTTTTTTTGCAAATATCTCAAAAGTTTGCAAAAACGTTTATAAAAATTTTATAAACTTCTATCAATATATGATTTGATTTTTAACATTGCGGTCTTGCGCACTTTTACAGTTTTATTTATTTCTAAAAACTAGATAAAATTGTGTATAAAACTGTATCCAACAATATATACATTGTTATGGAGAGATTTTGAATAAACTGTCATTCAATATGTGACTTGATTTTGAACGCGAATGCGTGTTCTGAACGTGAGTGATCTTGGGCATTTCCCAAGTTCTGTAATATAAACTTCTCAAAGAATTATAAAAAATTGTATAAACTATATGTAGAAGTAATAAAAAAATTGCATTGAAATTGCATGATATAATATTTAATATCATAATATATATAAAACACATTAAAGTCATCATTTATCCTTAATCCTTTATATATTATATTAATTATTTTTTCCCAGTTCATCATTCCTCATCTTAGCAGCCTGTACTGCATTCATGAAGGCATTTCTGACTCCTCTTTTTTCCAACTCGTGTACACCTGCAATTGTGGACCCACCTGGTGAACAGACTTCGTCCTTCAGAAGACCAGGATGTTTTCCAGTCTTCAGCACCATTTGTGCAGCCCCAAGGACTGTTTGGGCTGAAAATTGATTGGCCAACTCTCTTGGGATTCCCATTTTTACTCCGCCATCTGCTAGGGCTTCTATCACCTGAATAAAGGATACAAAGGTAAAAATAATATATATATATATATATATATATATATATATAATTATATATATATATATATATATATTGTAGAACTTAATTTCTAAAAAAATATAATAAATTATACAATTTTGAACTATATCAAACAATACAAACATAGTTATGAATTTTTTTTATAAATGAAACTACTGTAAATACTTATGTGATTTGCTTCGAATTTGAATTCGTGTCTGTGCGTGAGCGATCTTGGATGTTTCTACAGTTTTTTGCTAATATCTCAAAACTTTGCTAAAACGTTTATAATAAATTATACATTTTTAAAAAGTAGAGTAATAGAAAATTATTTATGTAACTGTCTGTAACAATATATACATTGTTATGGGAAAATGGTATACAATAATGGTATAAATAAAATTGGCTTCAATATAAGATTTTAGATTTTAGAAACTAGATAAAACTATTTATACAACTGTATACAGTATAAATAGTTTTATCTAGTATAATCTAAAAGCGTATAAAATATATTGATTTTAAATTTATTTAGAAAATCGAGGCAATTCGGGGGTTGATTATAATCAAGTATTTTGAAATTTTCAATTATTTTTAACGTATGTGCAATATTATTATTTAAAAATACTAGCATTTAATTTTCAAACACACTCGTATTTCATGTTGGATTTTTTGAATTTTAATTTAATTTAATTTTTCATCATTTACAATATCCAAAATTGCGTTGTAAACTTCCCTTTATTGATAGCCGTCATATCCAGAGTATCAGCTTGTTGTTTTAAAGTTAAATTTTTAACGTATTTTAGAATTATTGTTAAAAAATCAGTAAAAAATGCAAAGAAATTACACATTTCTTGAATAATATTGAAAAAAAAACTTATTATATTTGAAATGTATTATTTCTATATAGTTAATAATTATTAAATTTAGAGTATTGACACCACTAGATATAAAACAAGCCTTAAGATTTTCGTCCCAAAGTAAATTTTGGTTTCATTTTTCATATTTGTTCCACGCATGTCTTCATCATTCAAAGTTCAACAGATGCGAAACATTATCAACAAAAGCAAAGGTTACAATTCAATTTCTCGGAATAAACAAGTCATTTTCTAAGCACTGACCCTATTTTTTATAACTTGTTTATATTTTTTAACAAGTTCCGATTCAACAAAATCAGCTCGCAATTTTTCGTCAATAATGCCCAACAATTAACTTAATCTTTCGCAGGTTTGCGCTTATGAAATTGAACAATAGATAATTTCTTTTTTGATTCCACGGTAACTTCAAACAAAGAAAAAATTGAATAAGTAGATTAAGCAATAAACAGATCTGTTATTTACTAATTTGCAGAATTATTAATCGGTTAATTGTTTCTACTGATATCACATTGCAAAATAAATATGCATTTTGTATCTCCGTATCCATAGTTAAGTTAAATTATTTATTTTAATTTATTAAGTGTTCTAGATTTTAAATAAATAATTCTAGATTTTATATAAAAAATATAAACATTATATTATAAATTTAATTTTCGAAACTCGTTTTGGCGCCCCCTAAGGCTTGCGCCCGCATTTTTTGCATGCATTGCATGCAAGGCAGGACCGGCCCTGTATATATACTTGACATTTATTTGTTACCTGAAATATGTACGCAGGTCCGCTCCCTGACAAAGCCCCAACAGAATTAATCATACTCTCAGGAACTTCTGCACAAATACTGATGGCCTCCAGCAAAGTCTTTATAATCTGCACCTCGTCCTTGGTGACATTAGGTCCTGGTGCATAGACAACAGCACCACATCCAACATCAACTGGTGTATTCGGCATAGTTCTTATAATCTTGGCACCATCATAAAACCCAAGACGTTCCTTCAAAGTAGCCATCGTCACCCCTGCCATAATCGAAACCCAGATTTTATTCCTCATATCAATCGGATACTCGTTGTAAGCTTCTTTTATACCATTGGCCATGGATTCGAAAATGTGTGGTTTCACGCAGATAAATATCACTTGGCTGTTACAAACTATATCGTAGTTGTTTTCTGATAAATTTGTTACCCCTGCAGCCGTCCAGGGCATGAGGTTGTTTATATGAGGACCAGAAACGGAGACCTTTTGCGGTGTTATCAGGTTCTTTTTCAACATACCGAGGCCTAAGGCTTTGCCCATGTTTCCTCCGCCTATGAAGCCGACGGAAATGTCCATTGTATAAAGGAAAATTGTACATGATAAGGGAAATAGTTGGGTGAAAATCTTTTGTTTTAACGTCAAAAATCTGAACGATTGATAATATATATTTTTCTACTTCATTTTATGAGTACACCGAGTTGCTGTAGGGCATTATAATGTTAAATAGAATCATAGATCATTTAATTTTATACAAATTTCCCGAATACACTATTTATTTTAAACGTATATTTTAAAAGTTATAAATAATTTGCAGTATAAATGCATGTTGAAGAAAGTTCGAACCAAGATCGACCTATCCACATAAAGTTTATCATGTTTCATTGTCAATTATGAGTATACCGAGTTGTACTACAAACTTTTACTGTTAGAAACATGTGTCTAGAATTTAGTTTTCTACAAATTTGCCTAAAAAACTATTTAGTTTACTCAATTACTTTACAAGTTATCTAGAATAAATACACTTTTACACCGAGTTGACTTCAATAAATCGCATCGCATTAAGCAAATTTTACTTAAAATTTTCTCATAACAATGTATATATTGTTTAATACAGATTTATAGATAATTTTATATAATTTTCAAAAATGTGTAACTTATTATAAACGTTTTTGCAAAGTTTTGATATATTTGCAAAAATCTGTAAAAAGGTCCAAGATCGTTCAGGTACAGAACTCAACATGAAATTCGAATCAAATCACATATTGAAAGACAATTTATTCAAAATCTTTTCATTATAATATATGCATTATTTGATACGATTTTATAGATAATTTTATCTAGTTTTCAAGAATGTATATTTTTTTATCAACGTTTTTGCAACTTTTTGAGATAGTTGCAAAAAACTGTAAAAGTGTCCATGATCGCTCACGTACAGAAATGAAATTCAAATCAAATCACATATTGAAAGACAATTTATTCAAAATCTTTCCATAACAATGTATATATTGTTTTATACAGTTACATAAATAATTTTATCAAGTTTTTATGTATGTATAACTTATTATAAACATTTTTGTAAAGTTTTGAGATATTTGCAAAAAACTGTAAAAATGTCCAAAATTTTTAAAAATAATATTAATTCATTGCATGTTTATCTGAATAAACACAGTGGTCTATTTTCAATTGTAATTTTAAACTACACCGAGTTGCTGTAGGGCATTAAAATATTAGACAATGTTGAAGATTATTTAATTTTATACAAATTTCTTGAATATTCTATTAAAATTAAACAAACGGTTTAAAAGTTACAAGAGATATAATAAATAAATGCATATTTGGCTCGATAAACACGGTTGTCTATATTCAATTGTAATTTTTAGGTATACCGAGTTGTTGTAGGGCATTATAATATTAGACAATATTAAAGATTGTTTAATTTTACGCAAATTTTTTGAATATTCCATTAAAATTAGACAACTAGTTCAAAGTTACAACGGATATAATAAGCATATGCAATAACCCAGGTACTGAACAAGAGACTTCTTATTTAAATTTTTATAATAAAAATTAAATTAAATTTAAATTATACCCAGTTGCTGTAGGACGTTATAATATTAAACAATTTTATAAACTATTTAATTTTGTACACATTTACTGAATATTTCATTAAACTTAGACAAACTATTTAAAAGTTACAAAATAATTGTTAAATAAATACATACAAACACCAGTCCTGTTTGTTTCCTAATAGATTTTAAATTATGTACACAATAATATCTAATATTAGTATATAAGTACATACAATATAATTCACCAGTACACTTAAACTTCGCTTTACCCATTTTTTTTTTAATTACAATATTTTTTACACCTGTTAAATAATATAACATCTAGTAACAATAATGAACAATAACATAAATTTAAATATAAAAGTACAAAATATAGGGTAGTATTATCATTAAAATGAAAATGCAATTAACGAATTAACTTTACCCAAATTAACAATTCAAATTTTAAATTTCAAATAAACCGCGCAAACTTCAGACTACAAGTGTCATCTGATCAACCAATAAGAAAGTTACACCAAAAGCACGTGTTACATTTCTTGTCAAAAATTTTGACAGTCGGCTGTAAGAAGAGTTGAAATTAGCTCCTAAAAATTTAAATAAAAGGATAATTAAATAGATTGACAAAATAAATGCCGGAAATTAAGGATGTACGAGCAAATATTGATTGTAAAATATGTCTCTGCAAAAAATTGCTTCTTGCATTTGCCTTCCAGGATACATAGACAATATTTTGTCAAAGTAATAAAATATACATTATTATAATCTTAAATATATATATATATATATATATATATATATTGTAATTTATATTTGCTTTCTTTACAAGTACATATATCTGCATATTTATTGCAAATTATTGTTCTATATGAAAATTTTGCACATAACCTCAAAATTTTGCACAATATTAAGAATAATTAAAAATAGTTTATATATATATATATATATATATATATATATATATACATGCATATACACGAACACATATATATATATATGTGTATATGCATATAATAATTTTTGCTATATTTTATATGTCCATATATTTATATACATATTAAAGATTAAAGTGCAATTTCTAAACTTTACACTTAACCTATAGAAATTTACACAATGATTGAAAACTCAAGTTATATATATATACATATACATATATATATATATATATGTATATATAAATAACTATATATATATATATATATATATATATATATATATATATATATATATATTATTTCTTTTCTTTTTCTTCAGGGGAGTTGCATATGTGTAAAACAAAATGGCAAAACCTTCTACCTCACCTGTGACCCCAAACCTCTCCAACAATCTTTCTACGATACCTTCGATGACAATGTGTGTGGCCTAAATTCAATGTTTGCAAAATCCATGGACCTAAAAGAAGGTGATGCAATAGTTTGTTCCTTAATTTCACACTCGGGCAGTTTGAAATCTATTCACATTGTTCCATCGAGTGATGAAGATTGGATCTTGTTGGTAATAATTATATATATATATATATATATATATATATATATATATATTATAATTCTAAATTTTTTAAGTTTATATGAGTTGTTTTATAGTTGTTTATTGTAGGAATCTAATGCTAATAAAGTGCAGAATGTTTTTATGGATCAAATACGTGTCGTTTGTGATAAGCAGATATTGACTTTGTGGTGCTCGAAGACGTTGTGTATTAAATTTGAAGTCGGTAAGTCACTTATCAATACAGCATTTTAAACTATTTAAAAAGTTTCTCAACTATATATTTATTTTTATTTGTGTTCAATAAATTTTTTAACATTTTTCTAGAAAACTAAAAAGATGTCCATGTTAGTTCTGTTCAACAAAAGCACTTGTATATTTTAATTAAATTTATAAATACATTCATAATTCCAAATAATATTCATAAGTACACCAAAATTTTATGAAATTTTATCTAATTTTATGTTCTGTTAGCGAAATTAGATACTTTCTAACAAAATTTTTCAAAATTGTTAACAAAATTTGATACTTTCTAAGAAAATTTTTCAAAATCGTCGAAAGTTTAAAAATTTGTACCGAACGCTGCGGTTAGTTTAAGTACGGTTAAAATCTGAAATTTTTATAAAACTTTGTACGAACAAAAATATTTCTAAGTACAACAAAACATAGATAGTTTTATCTAATTTCAAATTATGCAAACAAAATTTAATACTTTTTAAGAAAATTTTCCAAAATCGTCTCAAATTCGAAAATTTCTACCACCCTTATGTCGAGATTTCCGTTAGATACATCAATTTTAAATTAAAAATTTCATAAAATTTTGTACGAACAAAAACATTTATAGGTATAATAAAATTTAAAGAATCTTATCTAATTTCATGACGTTTTAGCAAAATTTGATACTTTCTCAGAAGATTTTTCACAATCGACAAAAATTTAAAAGAATTTTTTTTATGATTAAATATATATTTCGTCATAGAAATATTTTGCATATTTATTTACATTTTTGTTGTAGTAAATCTAGAACCAAATTTACCAATGGGCTATTTAGAAAACGACACCCAAGTCATAGTTTTACATCCCGAAGACAAAATAAATTTCCAAAAACCCTCCGACGCCTCTTGGACATTAACAGACTTTTTAAAAAACCAATTCAGCAAAAAAACTGACAATTTGGAGCCCAAAAACGACGAAAACATATTACAAGAATTAGAAATCTTATTCAAAAAATTTAATATACGCAAATACGATGTATACAGAACTATACCGATGAAATTTTTGCAAAATGAGATTTTAGAAAATGATTATTTTGTTGGTGTTGATAAAAATTATTTGCCCCAAAATCATAAACCAAGTTGTGTTTATGAAATGCAAAAAGTTTCTGCGTGTCAGAAGTATTTAAAAAAAGATGAAGGGGGTAATAGTTATAAATTGTATGTAAAGTTATGTACATATAATTTTGATAATTTGCAAAACCACAAACAAACTTTGGTTTGTTCCAAAGCTTTATGCAAAACTTTGAATCTAAATTTGGGCGATCACGTAATTCTGCAACCTGTAAAAGAATTACAAGAATTAGAAGCCATTGAGTTGAATTTTGGTGTAAAATACCAAAATTACAACACCTTTGATTTGATAGATTTATTTAAAAATTATGTCGTGCAGAAAAGTACTGATTTCAAAATATTGATCCCCAATAAAATTAAATTAACATTATCTGAAGATTATTTTGTTGAAGTACGTTTAAAACCTGAAGAACTTATGTATGCTGAATTGAATGCTGATTGCTTTAGCAAAACCAGTATAAATGCTGTTTTTGAAAATTTTGAAACTTCAAATGATGACTATAAGTTTAATGAATACAATTTTGGCGTTGACAAACACTGTCAAAGCATCCAAGGCTTTACACAAATTGTTGACGAATGTGTAGAAAGCATTAGTAAAGACTTTCAACACCAGGCTGTTGCACACAATATAATAATCGAAGGTAACAAAATTAATAGAATTTAAAAAAAATATGCAGTTGCTATAGTTCAATTATCTTTTCCCAGGTTCTGAAGGAACAGGCAAGTCATCGATTACCAAATCCATTTGCCAACGTTTGTCCCAAAGTCCATTTTTCTATCATGTGAAAACTCTCCAATGCAAAAATTTAAAAGGAAGAAGATGCGAAACTGTTCTGAATGAAATAGGAAGTGTTTTATATGAAACTTTGCAGAGAAGTCCTTCTGTGCTTGTTTTTGATGATTTGGAACAACTTTTGAAAGTCGTGGAACCCGAAAGAGATGCTCCTGATGCTATTTTGATGCACAACAGGTAAGTAATTAAAATTATTATTTATTATTAAAGTATTTTATATGTTATTAAAAGGGTTTGTTGGGACAAAATTTCATAAAAATTTCAAGAATGTAATTGTACTTAAACTAACCTAACCTAACATGACGTGTTTGCATAGGCTTGGTAGAAATTTTTAAACTTTAGACGATTTTGAAAAATTTCCTTAGAACGTATCAAATTTTGTTGAAGCAACATGAAATTAGATAAAATTACCTAAATTTTTTTATACTTAAAAATATTTTTGTTCATACAAAGTTTTATAAGATTTAAGTTTTTAATTGTACTTTGTTTAATTGTAGTGGTACAAATTTTCAAACTTTAGACGATTTTAAAAAATTTTCTTAGAAAGTACCAAATTTTGTTTGCACAACATAATTAGATCAAATTATCTGAATTTTGTTGTACTTAGAAATATTTTTGTCCTTACAAAATTTTACAGAAATTTAAGTTTTTTTTATTGTGCTTAACCCAACAGAAGTGCTTGGTACAATTTTTTTAGTTTTACATTTTGTGTTTAAAATAATTGATCACAAAATTAGAATGATGAATAAATATATATATATATATATATATATATATATAAATTAAAGAAGTAAATTAATAAATAAACAAATGAATGAAAAAATAATTCTAAATATTTATCCATAATAAATAATAATTTCAGAACACCAAGTTCAAACTAGATCACATTAAAGGTAATTTTATTTAAATTTTTTCCATAACATGGTATATTTTATTTGATACAGTTTTATAGCTTATTATCTACTTCTGCAGATATATAATTTTTGATAAACGTTTTTGCAAACTTTTGAGATCTTTGCGAAAAACTTGCGAAACGTCCTAGATCGTCACGTCCAGAACACGAATTCAAAGTTGTATAATTTAACGCCACTTACACCTAGTAATTTTTCCAGAATATCAGACATGTTCTACAACCTAATATCATTATGCCAAAAACATCACCAGATTTGCATAATAGCAACTTGCCAATCGACAAGACTTTTAAATTCCCGAATTTATGCAGCGAGAGGAATGCATTTATTTTCGGAAATATATAAAATTCCAGACCTGGATAAAGTATGATGATTATAAATATTCATATCCATTTTATATATATACATATATATACCTATGTCTGTTTTTAACGGTAGATTGGTTCCAGAAGAAGCCGTGTAAAAAAAAAACGTGTAAAAAAAGACATTGATCTTGTACAAAAATGGGTGATTTTGTATGCACATAAAGGGAATTTCCCTAAATTAGTGCTATTCACATTTGCTTTGACCAGTAAAAATTGTTTGTACGCGCTAAAGGGGAATTCACTTAAATCTTTAAGCTAGTGTTCGCAAACTATCGATACTATCGATGGTTTCAGACTTTTTTCTTTCATAAATACTTTTTTGTGATATCAACATACTTCGCAAAAATTTAATTTGACAAAAAAAATGTAAGTACATAAAATTTCAAATCGTGCTAAATGGAATAAAATCGTGTAAAAAAATTAAAAATACTCAATTTTCAAACCGTGTTATATCGAAACCGTGCACAAAAAAACCGTGTAAAAACAGACTTAGGTGTATATATATATATATATTATATTATATATTAATCGAATTAATATTTTAAGGAAAACAGGATCAAACTTATGCAACATTTGTTGAAACAAGAAGCATATTTAGAACCAAATTTAAATTGGCCTTTGTACAGTGAAATTTCTGAAGGCTATGTTATGCAAGATTTTGTTGATTTTGCACAACGAGCAAGTTTCCATGCTTGGAAAAATAAATGTATGGGATAAAAAATAAATTACCATATAATTACATATAAATGATAATTTCATTTATTATATTTTTAGCTAAATCGAATAATTCTGCCGTGGCTCATTTATTGACAATAAGTGATGAAATGGTTCTAAAAGCTTTGTCTGATACTCGTCCAATTGGTATAATGACATCAGATACTGAGACAAATCAGCAGAAGTCTTTGGAGGATTTAAGTGATACTTGGAATTCTGTTGGAGGCTTGTCGGAGGTCAAGGAACAACTTTTGGAGCTTGTTAAGTGGCCTAGCTTGGTAAGTAGAATGTAAATATATATACAGTAGTACACCGAATTACGAATGTTTCGACATACGAGCTCACGAAGGAGCAATTTTCTACCTCGACATACGAGTAAAATTTAAGTTACGAGCTCATCATGAATTATCATTAATACAAGAGTATTGCCTGAAATCCAATAAAATTTCTACTTCTATATTTTTATGCTAAAATTTCGTAAATTTTGTTAAAGTATGTATATATTATTATATATAGGCTTACAATAAATTTCATTGTCTATTTAACTATATAAATTACTTTTCGCACTTTCATACAATTTTTGTTGCAAAATGCATTTTTGTCAAAAAAGTGCACCCGCTAAACACATTCATATTCACATTCGTGCCTGAAATCGAATTAAATGCAAATCTGCCTTTTGCAAGCTAAAATTATCGTAAATTTTGTTAAAGAATGTATATATTATTATATATCAGCTAATTGAAAATTTTATTGTTTATTTAATGTCATTAATTGTTTTTTATATTTTTATACAAATTTTGTTAGCAAAATGTAGTTTTGTCAAAAAAGTGCTGCACGCGCTGGATTCATTAATACATAGAACCGTGCCTGAAATCGCATTAAATGCAAATCTGCATTTTGCAAGCTGAATTTAGCGTAAATTTTGTTAAAGAATGCATATATTATTATATATCAATTTATTCGGAATTTTATTGTCTATTCGACGTCATTAATTGTTTTTTATACTTTCCTATAAACTTTCTGTGCAAAATCTAAGTTTGTCAAAAAAGTGTACTCGCTGAACTCATTCATAGACAAAATCGCACCTGAAATATAGTCTTCATTTTGCAAGCTAAATTTAGCGTAAATTTTGTTAAAGAACGTCTATATTATTATATATCAGTTTTTTGAGAATTTTACTGATCTAAAGTTATTAATTGTTTTTTATACTTTCATACAATTTTTTTGTCAAAATTCAATTTTGTCACAAAAGTGCACTCGCTGAACACAGAATCGCGCCTGAAATCGAATAAGATGTACATCTGCCTCTTGCAAGCGAAATTTTCATAAATTTTGTTTAAGAATGTATATATCATTATATATCAGTTCATTGAAAATATTATTGTCTATTCAACGTCATTGTTTTTCATACTTTTATATAAATTTTCTTTGCAAAATGCAATTTTGTAAATGCAATTAGAAATCGCATTAAATGTAAATCTGCATCTTGCAACCTAAAATTGTCGTAACTTTTGTTAAAGAATGTATATTTTATTATACATCAGTTTATTGAGAATTTAATTGGCTATTTAATTTCGTTACTGGTTTACTAAGTTTTCATGTAAATTTTCTTAGCAAAATGCAGTTTGTTACAAAAGTGCACTCGCTGAACTCATTCATAGATACAATCGTGCATGAAATCGAAGAAAATGCACATTTGCATTTTGCAAGCTAAAATTCTCGTAAATTTTGTTAAAGAATGTTTATATTATTATATATCAATTTATTGAGAATTGTATCGACTATTTAATTTCATTATTGGTTTATTAAGTTTTCATGTAATTTTTTTTGCAAAATCTAATTTTGCGAAAAAAGAGCACGCGCGAACTTAATAATAATTACTATCGCACGAGAAACCCTTAACCATATTTTTTATGCAATTATCTCGGAAATTTTGTTAAAAAATGTATATGTTACTCAGTTTACAGTAAATTCTATTTGTTATTTAACTATATTAAATAATTAAGCTTTGCACTTTAATATAACATTTTGTGCAAAATGCAATTTAGTCAAAAAAGTGCACTCGGTGAACACAAAATCGTGCACTCGCTGAACACAAAATCCTGCCCTGATATCGAATAAAATGCACATCTGCATTTTGCAAGCTAAAATTATGATAAATTTTATATGCTATATATCAATTCATTGGAAATTTTATTTTCTATTCAACGTCATTAATTGTTTTTTATACTTTCATAAAATTTTTTTTGCAAAATGAAATTTTGTCAAGAAAATGCACGCGCGACCAAACCACTGTGCTAGTACGAATCAATGGCGATATATTGGAAAAAATGCTTTGAGATATGAGCGTTGTTACGTAACGAGTTTTAAACTCGTATATCGGGCTATATAATACTATTTTTTATACCTATGAATTTTTTTTCAGTATCCAAAAATATTCGTAAATGCCCCGATTACTTTGTCCAGAGGAGTACTTTTGTATGGACCTCCTGGTTGTGGAAAAACTTTATTAGGAACAATTATAGCAAAGTATTACTAATAATATTATATTTAATTTTCAAAATTGCGTAATAATACATATAATTTTATTATTTTTGCAGGTATTGTAAATTAAGGTTGATTCGTGTTCGTGGTCCTGAACTTTTAGGAAAATATGCTGGTGAAAGCGAAAGACAAGTCAGAGAAGTATTTAAAAGGTAAATTATATTTTGAAAATAAAATCTAAAACACTGATAAATGTTCTCACCGAACATGCAAGATTTTAAATATAAATAATTAGTATTTTATTTATTATACTTTTTTTTCTCAGAGCCCAAAGTGCAAGGCCGTGTATTCTCTTCTTCGATGAGTTCGACAGTCTTGCACCAAGGTAACTTAACTTTAACTCAATTATTATTGAAAAATATATTATTGTTATTAAATTAGTTATTATATAATTTTTCAGACGTGGTCATGACACTTCTGGTGTCTCTGATAGAGTTGTAAATCAATTATTGACCGAATTAGACGGTTGTGAAGCCCGAGATGTAACTGGTGGTGTTTTTATATTAGCTGCTACGAGTCGACCTGATCTTATAGGTAAATACAATAAAAAAAATATTATATTAATTCATAAAATTATAAAATAAATTATCATGTATAAATAAATTGGTATGTTTTCATAAAAATATGTACAGACATTTTTGATCTTTTTAAAGAAATTACTTTGAAATATGACAATTTTTTTGTAATTTGTTTATATTAATTAGTGTATTTTAATTTAGTATTTTTTATATTGTAGATCCGGCTTTATTAAGACCAGGACGATTAGATCCACAATTTTTATGTCCAATTCCGGACACTGATGGAAGATTTGATATTTTGAAATCGTTGACTACATTCAATAAAAAGTAATATTATATTGATATATACATACATATTATATATATATATATATATATATATATATATACAAATATATATGTATATATGTGTATTCTTTTCAGATTACAATTAAAAAGTGATGAAAATTCAGCAGAAAATATTCTACAAGACGTTGCAAAACATTCCGATGGTTTTACAGGAGCAGATTTAAGTGCTCTTTTGTGCAAAGCTAAAGAATTTGCAATGGAAAATAATGTAAGTAATTTTAATAAATACTGAATAAAACTAGCTGTAAGTGGAATTCTGTCTTGAGGCAATTATGGCATCGTGCCTTAAGGCAAATTGCTGGAACTTCCCGTACCGTAACGAAATGTTCGAGGAATACTTAATGTTTTCAAATAGATTATTATAAATAGAATTATATAAACTGAATTGCTGAGTTGAAATTATTTGTAAAGTATATTAGAACTGAATTATAGTCAGAATTAAAAATAAAATTTGAAATATTTTCGATATACAAAAAACTAAAAAAAAAAAAAACGAACAATTTTTTTTTTCCAAATACAATTATTTTGTTAAGACAAGCAGAAAGTTCTTTGAATTATTTAAATCGGACGGTTAGTTCTCTCAAAAACTGCTATTTTTTACATATTTAGCTCCGTATCTTCAAAATGGCTGGGCCTGCCTTTGCCAAAAACTAATAAACACTTCTCCCAATCATTTCTAATTGAATGTTTTTTAGATCATTCAAATCGGATACTCCGTTCTCTCAATAATTCGATTTCTATTTTCTGCACTCTTTGCTCCGTATCTCCGAAACGGCTGGACCTGCATTTGACAAAAACTTATCAGCTCTTTTCCCTATCAATGGGAATCGAATGTTTTTTGAACCATTCAAATCGGTTGATCAGTGCGCCCTAAAACGTGACTGGAAATTTGTATCCATACATACATACACACACACACACACACACATCCATTTTTTCTGAGGTATGCCAAAACGTTCAGAAACGTTCAAAACGTCGAGAAATGTAAAAATTTTCAATTCCGATTTTTGGCCCATTACAATAACTTACCCTACGGGAAGTTAATAATTATAATAAATACATCTTTTAAAACCTCACAGTAAATAATTTTGAAAATGGTTTATTACAGATGGTTGTCTAATAATTTTAACATTTTTTTATATAAACTTATTTTTTAAACAAATGTACATATATAAATATATATAGATGCAAAAACAATAATAGCAATATTTTCCTGCCTAAAATAAAATTAATTTAGTTTACCTTTAATAATTGTTTTCAAATAATTTGCTTTAGTGTTTGTGTTTCTATTTTGAATATTTTAAATTCGTTTTAAAGTGTCTTTGTTTTCATTTTGTAAATAATTGTAAAGCAATGTAGTATTATTGTGTTATTATAGAAAATGTAATAATCGTTTCAGATTTTGTGTGACTGATTTGTATTATAATAAATCAGATAACGACTTCATTTAAAGTTTTATGATCCGAGTCGTAAATGAATTTCAATTAACAGTAACTTCTTATATTATATATATATATATATATATATATATATATATATATGTCGATTTTTTATTTTTTACAGGATGATAAGATTTCTAAAGATAATCTTGTAGAAGCTTTGAAAAATTCAAGACCATCTTTATCTTTACAAGAGCGACAGAAGTATGATGCAATGTGAGTACATTTTTATATGATTTTATTCAATTCGAATTTATTTATTAAATAATAAATGACAACTTTCTAAAATATATTAATTCGACTACAAATTTAGATATCTTAGAAATCTTTCGGATCCAGTTTGCTGTCAATATTTTATTTAAATTATTTAAATCTGAGTAATTCAGAGTTCTTCTTTTATTATTACATCTTCAAAGCATAAGAATTTACTTTGAAATTTTCGAATAATTAAAGACCTAAGTATTAAAAATCAATATTTTATAACAGATTTAAAGTAATAATAAAAAAAAAATCGGTTATGAAGACTAAAAATAATTTTCCCGAAGACTGACTAAAAATAACTCTATGACAATTACTCGTAATATTTATTTCATTCTTTTAAATTAATTTATTTATTTATTTACATTTTTTTCTATTTACGTAAATTTATTATTCCGTTGTTTTTTGATGCTTCTTAATTGTGCAGTTTATTTATTATTATTTAATATTTCGTAAGAACGTTTTTAGAAAGTATATATCTATAAAAACTAGATAAAAATATCTATGAAAATGCAACAAACAATATATATATATATATATATATATATATATATATATATATATATAGTTGCATAACAAAATTTTGAATAAAAGCAAATGGCAATTTGTAAAATGTCAATTTATTTAATATATTATATTGTCCTTACTATTTTGTTCTATATTATTGTAATTTTCTTTTCTCATTTTCAACTTTGTTAAATTTTGTTTATGCATATACTTTATTTTTGTTATATTATCTATTTATTTAGATTTAAATATAAATTCTTACTCTATTTATACTATTTCTACTCTATTAATCTATTTTATTTCAGCCACAATCGCTTCTCCAATACTTCACTACCTGAAACCGGTACTGTAGTTTTAACGAAACGTGCTACTATGGCCTAAAATAATAATATAAATATAATATCATATTGTATAAAATATAATATTATATTGTTTAAAATATAATTTTATATTTTTTGTACAACTTTGTTTCCGCCGTTTTTACTTTAGGATTTCTATACAAAAAAGCCTCCGTTTGAAATAAAAGCGGCGGAAGCAAAGTTGTACATCTAATGAATAAATAATATATATAATATAAATTTTTAAATTTTAAAAGAATTTCTGATAATGAGGTGGTCGACTGGATATTTTTTTAGGGGTAACGTTTTGTTGTGAGTGACATTAGGTTTTAAAAAATATATTTTTACATATGGTGTTAGAGTTATTAAACATTTTATTTCTACTTCATAAACGTATCGTTGATTCAATGATAAAGTAAGAATAAGATTTATAATATATTTTTAAAATGTATAAAGGCTGTGGTATAGTATATGTATAAAAATATTTTGATGAATTGTTTAGAATCGGGCAGTAACACCAAGTAAAAAAAACTAAAGTTGGATAAATAAAGTATTTAAAAACTACTTTAGTTTTTTTTACTTGGTGTTACTGCCCGATTCTAAACAATTCATCAAAATATATATCAACACCAAACTCACATATTTCAAAATATAAAAATATATATAATATGTAATTTGGTTTAGGTTTAAGGTTTTATTGTTAATTTTTTATTATAATTTTTTTTTTGTTAGTTGATTGCTATTAGTTAAAAGAGCTGTGTACTTTTTTACTTTTCTTGCTATATTCTTGTTTTTTATTTTTAAATTTTTTAGTTCTATACTTTTTCTACATTTACACTATTTTTATAATTTTATCAATATATATATATATATATATATATATATATATATATAAATCAACAAATGTATATGTGAAGATATAACAATATTAATAAATTGACAATTTACGAATTACGTTTGCTTTTATTCAAAATTTTATGTAACTACATATATTGTTTGATACAGTTTTATAGAGAATTTTATCTAGTTTTTATAGATATATAATTATCTATATACGTTTTTGCAAAGTTTTGAGATATTTGCAAAAAACTGCGTAAGGGTCCAAGATAGGTCAAATTCAGTCCTCGAATTTTATTACAATTCAATTCACATATTAGAGAATGTTTTCTTTTAAAATTTTCCATAACGTTGTATATGTTGTTTGATATAGTTTTATAGAGATTTTAATCTAGTTTTCATAAATGTATGATTTATTATAAACGCATTTTGCAAATTTTTAAGATATTTGCTGCTGTAAATGTCTAAGATCGTCCGGGAATTTACGTTAAAAATCAAATTACATGTTAAATGAGGTTTTATTTAAAAACGTTCTTGCAAAATTTTGAGATATTAAAAATGTCCAAGATCGTTCGAAAATTTGAGTTAGAGAAGTCTAGAAGAACTACATATTCAAGGCTGTTTTATTTAAAAATTTCTCATGGCATTGTCCATATTGTTTGATCTCAAAAAATTTGAACATTTATATAAAATTATATAATTATAAAAACTAGATAAAATTCCCTATAAAACTGTATATAACAATATACAGAATGTATTCTAACATTTTGTTAAAAAAATCTGTAAAAGGTTTGTTTCACACTACAACTGATAATGAGTCGTTTGGGACATTTCCGAGGTTTTTTGCAAATATTTCGAAAATTTATAAGAACAATGATATAAAATTATATATCTATAAAAACTAGATAAAATTCTCTACAAAACTGCATCAAACAATATATATGCCATGGTATTAGAAATTTCTAATTTTCCCGATTCCAACCCTGTTTTTGCTTTTCGAAGCTAAAACTTCTTGTACCATCTTGAAACATTAAACATCTCTCGCCGTTGTAATCTTAATTATAAATCTTGTAGCAAAAGATAATTAAACTATGTATCTATCTCAGATCTTTTCATATATATGTATATAATGTATGTATATATATTACACTTTAACTTAACAGATTAATATTACAAAGTTATTAAAGGCGGAATTCGCTATCGTTATATTCGCGAATTCGCCCGACATTAAGAGAAATCTACAGATTCAAATTGAAAGATATAAATAGATGGATTCCAGTTGGTTTTATTCAAAATTTTGTTATGTAATTGTATGTATTGTTTGATACTGTTTTATTGAGAATTTTATCTAGTTTTTATGGATATATAATTTTTTATAAACTCTTTTGCAAATTTTTGAGATATTAAACTGTTGCCACTTGGCCGTTCCAAGTTACCCCTTCTATAGGGTAAAAAGGTTTAGATAAATTTTTGAAAGACATCAAAAAAGCACATTTCTACAATGATAAAGTAGCTAGCAGTTTTACTGAACGTAGTCAGATAATTGTTCGTTTGAAATGTGTTATTTGTTGTGATATAATTAGTTTGATTTTCATAATATTATTAATATTTGCTCAAATTTAAATTGGACCTTTATATATTCATCGAATGTTACTTGAAACTTTTCAAAAAGCAGGTTAAAAAAGAAATACTTAATTCATTTTCTATCTCTCTCTCTCGCTGAAATTTGAAAATTTTGTATAAGCTCAGTAGTATTATTTACAATTAAACACAAAATCGAGAATCCAAAAAGAATCTGAACAACTTGGAACACAATGAATAAGTCGAAAGACCAAAAATGACTTGGATTGGATCATATCATGTTTTCTATTGAAAATGTATAAAACTTTCAGTTTGATTGTATTGACAAAATATAGATAAACTAATGGGATGTGTTTTTATTGTACATAGCATTCAAACAACACATTCTTATACACTTAAAGTATTAATATTTTTGATTCTCTATAAATTGTTTAGAATATACCTTATTTAGCAAAACAACGTTTGCCGGGTCAGCTAGTATATATACACACACACACATATATATAAGTGCAAAATTAAGTTTATTCATAAAAACGTGTAAGATAGTTATCAACATTTTTTCTTAAAATAATTATGCAAGCTATTATGTATTTAACTAGGTGGGAATGGCATATTGCCTTAGTGCAAATTGCAATAACTTCCTGATATAGATATACATATATATATATAAGTATATATCATGTATATATGTATATATCATGTACTTATATATAAGTAATGGACTAGGCGTTAAATTGTTGAGTCATTAAGATTTGTTTCTGTAAATAATTTTTAGAAAAACGTCACTCAACGATACTTAAAAACATAAATAGTTTTGAATTAACTAACAATTAACATCTTACCTCGTATCAAATATTTGACCTTTACAATTACTCTGAACGTTTACTTTTTGATAACACATAAAACTAAATATTATAAACATATTGTTACGGTTTATTTATTAATTAAACGTAAATTAACATATCCACACAATCATCACATTTAAAATTATTGTAAACGAAACGTCAAATCGAATAAAAAATGGCGGACATTAACACCAACTTCACAAATATAAGTTTTAAATATTACCGATCACTTTAAAAATATTAATATTTTTAATTAGTTATATTTAGATTGTTTACACATATGTTCTTATATTAATTATTTATATTATATTAATATAATATGAATATATAAAAAAAATGATTAACGTTTGCTTGCAAAAATATGCAGAATGTTGGTACCCCTGCAAACACAACTGTGAAGAATGCGTTAAACCGAATTGACATTAGAATCAAAATGTCGCAGTCAAATTTAATATTTAATAATAATGATATGTTTGTGGACCTATATATTTTTGTCTTATTGTTATAATTATTAATTCATAGTATTGTATTTAATATTTTTGCTTTTGTTGTGAATATAAACACAAATGCGGCTTATTGCAAAGTGAGTGTAGTTTTGAAGAATTGTTTCGATGCCTAAGCTAAAGGTAGGAATTTTATAAAATTTACTTTAAATTCATTTATTTAATAGCTTTATTGACTTTAATCTTAAAACATTGTGCCAGTTAGAAATTAAGTATAAGAATTATGTTGTAAAAGCTGTCTGATTGGTATATATATGTATTCGACTTAATTGCTAATAATTGATATTTAGTAACACCTGAATTTGAGAATAATTTTAAAATTTTCTATTAAATTAAACTTCTTTTTGTTGGCCTATAAGATTTCAGTTAGTATCAACCATGAAATATATCGTTCAACAAAGTTTCATCTTTTTTTTTTCTTTCAACACTTTCAACAATTAATTACAAAAAAATGGCGCTACCAATCTTGAGCAAAAACTAGCTAGAGCGATTCCCAACCGATATCTTTCAAAGAATTTTTTGAATCTACTTAAGTTTTGGCTAAAACTAAATAAATCTAATCATCAAGGTCTATAACCTTTGTGTTTATCTATATAGAACTCAATGTAATAAGAAGTTTAAAGTAGAGGGAAAAAGATGTATAACCAGCTATAACCTTGATTCTCATGACTTTGCTATCTGGAGATAAACTGTAATCTTTGAAAATCTATAATAAAAATATTTTCTTCTGTTGGTAGATTTTTAGCATTAGTTAAAATTGTAATTGTTCTATAAAATACATTTAAAATTGAAATAAGACATTAAACCTGTTCCAAGTTACCCCGCCAGCATTCAAACAACACATCCTTATGCACTTAAAGTATTATTATTATTGATTCTCTAGAAATTGATTAGCATATACCCTACTTAGCAAAATAACGTTTGCCGGGTCAGCTAGTATATACATATATATGTATATATAATAATAGGTTCGTTAGAGCCAACTTGATTCTGTCTTAAAAGGAAAACACTTTATAAAATGTGAAAAATTGAAGATGGTAATTCGTTTTTGATTTTCTTTGAATACAGTTCTAATTTGCTTCCAATATATACATCGAATATATTATATACATATATATATACATATATAAATATATATATATATATATATATACATATATATATACCATAAAATCTCAACAATAAGTGATTGTTATCATTATAAAGTTTTGTAAGAATTCAGAAACTTTTGTTGAAGAAAACTCGCGTTTTATATATTAAGAATGATAATTCAAACAAGTATAAATATAAATTCGTTGTAAATTTATGCAAAATTTTAGTATTGCTTTGTATAAATTGTTTGATGCAATTTTATAGATAATTTTATATACTTTTCAGAAATGTAAAATGTTTAATACTTGTTTGTACAAATTTTAGAGATATTTGCAAAAATATATAAAAGTGTCCATAATTATCATGTCTTCATAGTCGAGTTAGTAATTGCATGTAAATTCGTTGCTATTTTATGCAAAATTTTAGTATTGCTTTGTATAAATTGTTGAATGCAGTTTTATAGAGACGTTTTTATACTTTTCATAAATGTAATATATTTAATACGTGTTCATACAATTTTTCGAGATATTTGCAAAAAACTATAAAAGTCCAAGAATATCATAGACCCTTATGTTAGTAAATGTATATTTCTGCAAAATTTTGCATGACTTTGTATAATTATTTTGATGCAGTATTTAGTTAAAGTATTCATTATTAATTTAAATTTAATTATATATTTATTTATTATTATAATTATTATTATTTCGTATATTTCTAATACAGTTTTCGCCCTTACCTCAGAGACTCGACTCTAAATTCGAACAAAATGTGTAATTAGTCGAAAACACTTGTAAGTGTTCTGCTGCAAACTAATTAAATCTTTGCTCGATCGTTTATTAATATTAACTCTGCATCATAATATTAATTAAATTTCATAATAATATACACAACCAGACATTATTTCCAATGAAATGGATACAAAAGTGGAAAATGGAGGCATGAAGGATAAAGGATATACTTGAGGGTATATGTATATATATATATATATATATATATATATAAATATAAAGCAGACACTTTCTTGATTCAAAAACAATGCATTTTTTTATTAATTAGTAAGAAAATCAATATATACAACTCGATGATCAAACCGACTTAACAAGCATCATAATCGTGGATACTTTTATAGTATTTTCCAAATATCTGGAAAATTTGTTCAAACACATATCAAACATTTTATATTTCTTAAAAGTACATAAAATTCTCTACAAAACTGCATCAAATAAATTATACAACTTTATAGTAAAATTTTGCATAAAATTGCTAGGAACTTATAACTTGTAACTCGATGGTGAAAATAGGCTCAATAGACATGGCCGCATGGACAATTTTCTGTTTTTTTTTTTAATTTTAAATTAAGTTTTAAATTAAATTTTAATTTAATTAAGTTTAAATATCTCGAAAATTTGTTCAAACACGTATTAAACATTTTACATTCTTGAAAAATATATAAAATTCTCTACAAAACTGTATAAAAAAATTGTATCACTTCATAGAAAAATTTTGCATACAATTGCAACGAAATTATAATTTACAACTCGACAGTCAAACCAGATTTAATAGTGGTTTTATGGTTTATTGCAAATACTTAAAAAATTTGTTTGAATGCATTTTATATATTTTACATTTTTGAAAAGTATATGAAATTCTCTACTAAACTGCATCAAACAAATTATACAAGTTTATAGTAAAATTTTGCATAAAATTGCAACGAAATTTAAATATACAACTCGTTGGATGATCAAGCCAAGCCAAAATAGACATCGTAGACACTATTATACTTTTTTGCAAATAACTCGCAAATTTTATTAAATACTTTCAGAGTATTTTATATTGCCAGAAAGTACATCAAATTATCTATAAACTTCTTTAAACAAACTATATAGCATTCTAAAAAAAATTTAAATAAAGTGTCTAAAATTCGGCTCTCAAACCAAACTTCTTTAAGAAATTTTTATTTATATTGAATATGGATATAAATGTGTGTCTGTGTGTCTGTGTAATTGATGAAATAAAGAAGTAGAATTCTCGAAATATTATAATATTTGATTATAATTTGATGAATGAGGAGACTTCCATTTTGCCAGTAACCCAATTTGCGAATTCTAAAGAAATCATTTGTCGCCATTATTCTCTCTACAACTTGAATTTTATACAAAGTTAATAATTCAGAGAAAATATTATATTCATTGTTGAGAACAGAAATATATATGTATATATATATATATATATGTATATATATATAAAGATTATTTCTGATTTAAACACTTCTCAGATCAAGTAGCGTAACAAAATGCTGTATTACGAAAAAGGGTGGTTTGCACCCTTTTATAAATACATATACATACATACATATACATTTATACATATGCATATATATATATATATATATATATATATATATAATATAAATTATTATTAATAATTTAGTGCGAACAAAACAGTACGTGGCGTCTCCACCATCATTTTTAGTAATTTATATTAAATAATTTAATTAAAATTAATTTGTATGTTTTTTTATTTAAAACCCACTCGCAAGTTAAATCAATATTTAATTTCATTGGTATGCTAATAATAATTTGAATTTCCGAATAAATATCTAAACAGAACACAAAATTTTCAATATTAGTCGACCGATTTCATACAATTTTTTTTATAAAATTTATGACAATATTATTATTTTATACAATAATTTAATAGTTTTGCACCATCTTGTTGTATATGATTTGATTCAGAAGCAATATCATGCTAGAATGCATCGAAATCTCATAGCTTCTGGCAAAATCTTCTAAAATTAAATTATTTCCGAACAATTTCACAAAAAACTTTAATAAAAACAGATCCGAAATATATATATATATATATATATATATATATATATATAGGTAAAAAAAATATTTAAAACTTAAGAAACTGGACAGACAAAATTGTTTCAATAAAATTAAATATAAACAATAAATAAAAATATTATTTTTATATGCTATTTTCATTTAATTTTTTTTTACAACTATAGTTTTTTATGTATATATTAACATTTTATATATATATATATATATATATATATATATTTCAATGTATACTATATATAATAATTAATTTATTTATATTTATTAACTAATATATAAATTACAAATAAATAAAATGAATGAATGTTTAATTAATTTTCTCAGCGCTGACTATATTTACTGATATTCAATTACAATTTTAAAGTATACAGAGTTGCTGTAGAGCATCACAATATTAGATAATATTATATATGACATAATTTTATATAAATTTGTCGAATATTTCATATATGTAAGACAAACGGTTTAAAGGTTATAAGAGATATAATAAATAAAAACACATAAACGCGTTTAATCTAATTACCTATTTTCAATTACGATTTTAAAGTACACCGAGTTGCTGTAGAGCATTATAATGTTAGACAATATTATAGATTATTCAATTTTATATAAATTTTTCGAATATTTCATATATTTTCCACAAAAGGTTCAAAAGTTACAAGAGATACAATAAATTAATGCAATAGAACCCTTATTTGACTCTGTATAAAGATATCCTCGGGCGAAATTTACACGCTTTAGCACCTATTTAAATTGAAATTTCCTACATTATATATATATATATATATATATATATATATAAATGTATTTGGATATATAAATGTAGGGGTTGAGGGTTAATTGAGCGCAAAGCAATATGCAAACACGCCCAATACTTAAATAAGGGATGATTTTATAACAGATGTACACATTTTAAATAAATAAAAATAATTATATATATATATATAAAATATAAACGTTTTTTTATTTGTACGTTCAAAAAATAAAAATTGTATGATAATTATGATTTTAAACTCGATGACCAAGAAGTCATATTAATATGCATGATAATCGTGCGCACTTTTTTGGTTACTATACATTTCTGAAAAGTATATAAAATTGTCTGTAAAACTGCTTTAATTAAATTATACCAAATTATAGTAAAATTTTGCATGAAATTGCAACAAACTTATAATTAGTAACTCGACGGTCAAAATGCGTTCAATAGACATGGTGAAGTTTTTTGCAAATATCTCGAAAACTTGTTCTAAAACATATTAAACATCTTATATTCTTAGAAATTACATAAAATTCTTCACAAAACTGCATTAAAAAAATTACATAAGTTGATAGTAAAATTTTGTATAAAATTGTCACAAACTTATAATTTATGACTCGACGCTCAAACATTACTTAATTGGCATGATAATCGTGCGCACTTTTTTTGGTTTTGTGCTAATATCTTGAAAATTTGTTCAAAGACATATTAAACACTTTAAAATTTTAGAAAGTACATAAAATTCTTTACAAAACTGCAATAAATAAATTATACAACATTATAGTAAAATTTTGCATAAAATTACACCAAACTTGTAATTTATTACTCGACACTCTAAACTGAATTTTATAAAAATTTTGCTTTTCCAATGTAATTAATCTAGTATAACTAATTTTGTATTTACCTTCAATGCTCTAATGTCAACACTGATTTAAAATCCACGGGAAATCAAATTAAGGTGTGTAAATTACAAAATATTTACTTTTTAGACTTCTTAAGCATTTGATTTGATTTAAATCTTTAATTGCAAGTTCGAGACTCTCGAGAAAATAGAAAATTGATGGGAATAATTTATAAGATTTTATTTATTCTAAAATAATTGATTTCTTTTATATATATATATTTATATTATCATATCTCTATAAAAATATATAATTTTATTAATAGTAATTTTATTAATTTGTTTAATTTTTTATAATTTCTATCGCGGTGTTTTATTTGTCGGGGTATTATGATTTGATAGAGTACTTTTTGGGAACTTTTTGGGAGCTTTTGATATATATGTGTGAAAGAATATATATTTTGTTGTGTAAATACAGCTAGGCAAATAAATATCACGACAATGGAATCATTGTAGCGAACATTTTGTATTCACAGTATGTGACGAGTACCTACGTACCAAGAATCAATTTTTCTTTATAAAATACATAGAAA
This sequence comes from Ctenocephalides felis, assembly GCF_003426905.1. Classification (NCBI taxonomy): domain Eukaryota; kingdom Metazoa; phylum Arthropoda; class Insecta; order Siphonaptera; family Pulicidae; genus Ctenocephalides; species Ctenocephalides felis. The sequence goes on along the minus strand of NW_020537758.1, from coordinate 4,999,411 downwards.
TATCGATATAAATACAAATATATATATATATATATATATATATATATATATAACAAAACGATTTTCCAGACATCCATCCAATTTTTAGAAGAAAAAGCCAAGTTAGTAATTACAAGGCACTTTTATCACATTTTCCACAGAAAATCTAATATTTATTTCTTTATTTTTATTTTATTACACACACACACACATATATATATATATATATATATATATATATATTTATTAATTTATTTCTAAGACAATAGTGAAAATTTTATCAATTCTCCAAAGCTTTTGTAAGAAAATGAAAAAATAGCAAAAGCCATTGACAAAGGTGATGGTTAAAAAAGCACTCGAAGTCCGATTGTTAAGGACAAAAACAAATACTGGGAAATTGATCAAATCTTTTAAACTGTATATATATATATATATATATATATATATATATATATTTGATGAGGGGCACCTAAATAAATAGGGAACACCAGGAGCAAACATATCAATTGATTCAAACAAAATACTCGAGCAATTGTCGTCTTTATATAGGAATATATAATATATATATATATATATATATATATATATATATATAACAGACTTAATTATAAAATAAATTTATAAAGTAATTTTTTTGATAAAATCTCTTTTAGTGAAAAGATTGTATAACCAATCATACAGGTAATTAATTGTGTTTTTTCAGCAACCTGTTCTTAAAACTTTCTAATTGGTTAACATTTTTAATTTTTCGTTTATAATCCACAAATTTATTTTTATCATTTTAATTTTGATTATATTGTCATATTTCTGTGAATTATTTTTCCACAGTTTTATTCATTTTATATACAAAAAACATCTTCTGCTTTTCTTAAACATATTGCTTGCTTAAATCTTATCAAGATAATATTTCATGAGAGATGGAACGTACCTAGTTCCGAAACGTCGACAGAAAAAAATAAAGAAATGGAGTTTTAAAAATCTTTTTTCTTATTACTTTTTGGATTCTTTGTTCGAAGTTCTACAAAATATTTACAAATGCAAGACTCTATCATCTAATATATATTCTTTCAATTATGATAAATAAACCTAGTTATGTTTGAAAAAAAAATAAGAGAGCATTACCATGACAACGCTATTTTATGAGTTCTGACCCATTAATTGTAAAAATATGAGTATTGTACAAGGAACAAATTATATGAGTAATTAGCTTACGTTTCGACTCTTAGTTTGTCTCATCTCTAAATACTAAATATTTATAAAGAAATAGATAAAGTCCATACTTCTGATCTGTACATGACTTTGGTACAATTGGAACTTAGTTTGCTCGTTAGTAGCGTTGTTTTAGTCTCGAAGTTGTTTTATAGCTAGCTTTGATTTATATATATATATATATATTCAATAGATAAGTCCTGGATTTTTTCAATATATTGATTGTTTCTTTTCCGAACAGTAAATCCAATAATAAAAAACAATTTGTTTTTTGAAGATGTTTAATACGACGTTTCGGAACTAGTACGTTCCATCATCAGGTTTATTCTGTCAAATACATGTTTTTTAAAATACTGATTAACATTAATTAACAATGGTCAATACAGATTAATTAGAAAAAATTTTGTTATAAAGGAATGGATTATGTACCGGATAGATAGTAATAAGACTTAACTAAAAAAGTTTTTATATAAAATTGAGAAGCAAAAATTATTTACCTGTAATAATTTATATATCCATATCACTAATATTTTTTTGTTAAAACACTCGATTTTTTTGGAAGATATTTGTAGATGTTACGACTACACAAGACTTAAACACACTGATATGGATTTCTGTCTGCCAGATGTAAAGGACAAAGCACGGAACTCTTGGCAAAAATGATTTTTTATGGCTCTTGTTTGGTAATTTACGAAAAAAGGAAAAATATTGCTTTAGTAAATGTTGAGAAATATTATGTATATATATATATATATATATATATATATATATATATACATACATACATGAACATGTATATGCACACCTACATACTCATACATACATATGCACATATCTATATATTAATGTATCCACAATTATACACATGAACACATATGCAAGTGTATGTGTATAGTGTATACCCAAAAACATACATATAAGCATATATATGGATGTACATATATTAACAACATATATACATGTATATATATACACATATTCAAAAACTATTAGGATTAATTATTTTAATCAGGTTTAAAAAATTTAAATATGAGTCATGAATGATATTGTGATCTGATCTTTTATTAACACTTTTTGACGAATTCAAAAAGATTAAACTGCTTTCAGAAAAAAGTCTTTTAAAAGTACAATCCTCTCTATATAAAATATTGGGTTCAAAGGTGAAATTATGTGAGTTTTCGATGGAATGCTGAACAAGAGTACTTTGGAAATTTCGGCTTTTATGATGAGTGACGCTTAATTCATGTTGTCTCATTCTCTATGAATGTACTGTGATGTTTGGCCAATGTATTGTTTTTGACAATTTTTGCAAGGGATGGAATAAACTATGTTAGTATTGAATTTAGGAGGGTGGTGGATTTAATTTTTGAAAACATTTCTTTAAAAGAATATAGAGCTGTTCCTGAAATGAAAATATTTTCTTCTTTGAGTAATTTGGCAAAATAATCAATAAGCCTTCAATGTAAGGCATGCTGTGAAAAGTTGGTTTAATATTGTTGTCTTGGAATAACTTGGAGATGGATTGATAATTGTTACTTTTATGATAGGAAAGTCTTTTATTGGTAATGGAATTGATGAGGGTGAGGGGATATCCGTTTTCTAATAAAGTTTTAGTTACTAATGTTGTGTTTTGGGTATGAAAAGAAGAGTGAGACAACATGATTGCGTGGTCTATCAAAGAAATGATTGTATTGACTTTATAATTTTTGGGACAATATGACGCGTAATGAAGGTATCTCCCGGACCATGTAGTTTTTCTGTACCAATTTGTGCAAATAATGTTGTCAATTTTGTGTACAGTCACGTCTAAAAAGTTTAATTTGTTGTCGATTTGTGTTTCATGGTGTGAACTGAATGCTCTTATTGTAATTGTTAAAGGTATCGATTATTATATCTGATTGTTCTTTGTCTATTATAAAAAAAGTGTCATCTACATATCTAACGTAAAAAATATATTTGGAATTTAATGTGGAGAAAACGGAAATTTCAAGGGTTTTAAAACTAGGTCTATGATGCCAGGGGATAATGGGCAACCCATAGCAGTACCTTTGATTTGTAGATAAAAATTATTGAAACACTTAAAATAAGAGCAATTCAGGACAGTGTTAATGATGTGTTTGAAAGTGGTTATGGGCAAGTCGGTGTAGTTACAAATAGTGGGCCAGCGTTTTTCAATTGAATCAAGTATTAAATCATGGGGAACACATGTGAAAAGGTTAATTACATCAAGGCTTAGAAAAATTTGATCGTCCGTAATGTTTCGGTCTTTGATTAGATCCACAAATTGGTAAGAGTTCTTTACATAGTGAGGAGAGGAAATTGTGACATTTTTTAAAATATTAGCAATGTGTTTAGCGATATAGAATGGGAGCCACGTAGGATACAATGGGTCTAAAGGAGCATTCAGGTTTGTGGACTTGGGGAGACAATACATTTTTTGGGAAATAG
>NW_020537758.1:4965398-4994775 GCF_003426905.1 Ctenocephalides felis | reverse complement strand
GTATGTATGTACGTGTGTGTATGTATGTGCGGATACAAATTTTCGTCGACGATTTCGGGAACACGGATCAACCGATTTGAATAATTCAAAGAACATTCAATTCGTATTGATAAGGAGACGTGCTGATTAGTTTTTGGCGAAGGCCGGTCTAGCAGTTCCGAAGATACGGGGCAAAAAGTGCCGAAAACGGTAACTTAGTTTTTAAGAGAACGGAGCGTCCGATTTAATAATTCAAAAAACATTTTACTTGTATTGACAAGATGAAGAATCGATAAAATTTTCATAAAGGTAGGTCTAGCGGTTTCGGAGATATGGAGGAAAAAGTAAAAAAATAGCCATTTGGCGGTCAAAAATGATCATTAGACATATGCACATCAAATTATCAGATATTTTATAGAGATTTTAACAAGAAGTATAAATTTTGTTTACATTCCTATGGGTTCCGTACCAATGTTTACCCGTTAGACAGCGACGCGGCGCTTACGCTTATATTTTGTCTCTATGCATTTAAAGCAGTACGATTGCTTTGAAAAAAAAGTTCAGATCTTCCACAATATGTCAAAATAAAGAAAAAATATTTTTTTTCAAAAAAAAAAGAAAACAAAATTTTTTTTTTTTTAATTTTTTTTTCAAAAAAAAGTAATTTTTTGTCCATATATATAGTTTCTCAAAAATCTTATTTTTTCAAAGTACATTTTTTTCAAAAATAATCGTTTTTAAAAAATTAATAATTTTTGGTACGGGAAGTTCCAGCAATTTGCCTTAAGGCATGATGCCTTAATTGCCTTAAGACAGAATTCCACTTACAGCTAGTTATATTGTATTATTGCCTTGGGCGTTGAATAAATAAATAAATAAATACTGTAATTGCATCTTGAGAAATCAAAAAAGCAAAAAAATTACATCAATGTCAGTACAATGATACGATTATAATGTGATACCATTGTAACAATATAACATATTATTATATATTTAACTTAAAATTTAAAACTCTGATAAAATATTCGAAAACTGGTTTAACATTGGTAACTTGAAATTACAAATACTTCATATTCAATTAGTTAAATTATTAATATATATATATATATTTATATATATATATATTATAATTATTATAAATATATATAATTAATTTATTATATTTAATTTTATTTTTTTTCTCAGAGCCCAAAGTGCAAGGCCGTGTATTCTCTTCTTCGATGAGTTTGACAGTCTTGCACCAAGGTAACTTAACATTAACTCAATTATTATTGAAAAATATATTATTGTTATTAAATTAGTTATTATATAATTTTTCAGACGTGGTCATGACACTTCTGGTGTCTCTGATAGAGTTGTAAATCAATTATTGACCGAATTAGACGGTTGTGAAGCCCGAGATGTAACTGGTGGTGTTTTTATATTAGCTGCTACGAGTCGACCTGATCTTATAGGTAAATATAATAATAATAAAGAGTAATATATTAATAAAAGATATCAGTATGATATTTTTTAACTTTTTACGCTTAACCACCTGTGTGTCAAGATTTATCGCTTGGGTTAAATAATTGTGACAAATTTGTTGTTATGGTTTTTAATTTCCTAGAATTAACTTGTAATTATTTTTTCCTAATTCAACACCTTAAAATATTTTTGGTAATAAATACTTGGGCTGTCACGTACAATTTTAATCTTTTTATTTAGATTTTGATAATCTTTTTATTTAGATTTTTAATCTTTTTATTTAGGTTGTATTTAATTATCATCAACAAACTTTATGTATTTATTAAATTATTTTTTTTATATCAAATATGTACTTAATTTTATTTAATTTTTTGTAGATCCTGCATTATTAAGACCAGGACGATTAGATCCACAATTTTTATGTCCAATTCCGGACACTGATGGAAGATTTGATATTTTGAAATCTTTGACCACGTTTAATAAAAAGTAAGATTATATTAATAAATACACACACATATGTGTATATATATATATAAATATGTAATTTTTTTCAGATTGCAATTAAAAAGTGATGCAAATTTACCAGAAACTATTCTGCAAGAAATTGCAAAACATTCCGATGGTTTTACAGGAGCAGATTTAAGTGCTCTTTTGTGCAAAGCTAAAGAATTTGCAATGGAAAATAATGTAAGTAAAATGATTTACTACATTCTACTATTTTTTACTAAATCGCATATTTACCAACATTGTTTGTAATTAAAATTATTTTAAATTGTAAGACTACAATAAAGAATTTTGAAAATTGTTCATAGTGATATTAGATTTTTTAATCTTTCTCAATATTTTTTAATATTTAATAATTGCTTTATATAAGATATAAACACAAATATAAACAGATTTAAGAATAATAACAACAATATTGTCCTACATAAAACCGAAATTAATTTAATTCATATCTAATTCGTTTTTTTACATAATTTTCTTTGACTTCTTGAGTCTCTATTTTTATTTTGTAAATACAAAAACATTCTAAAGAAATGTGTTATTATTGTGTTATTATACAAAATATAATAAACGTTTTAGATTTTGTTTTAAAGATGAATCAGATAACGACTTCATTTAAAGTTTTATGATCCGAGTCGTAAATGAAATTCAATTAACAGTAACTTCTTATACATATTATATATATATATATATATATATATATATATATACGTCAATTTTTGTACTTTTATAGATTGACACGATTTCTACAGAAAATCTTCTAGAAGCCTTAAAAAGTTCAAGACCATCTTTATCTTTACAAGAGCGACAGAAGTATGATGCAATGTGAGTACATTTTTATATTATTTTATTTAATTCGAACTTATTTATTAAATAATAAATGACAATTTTTAAAAAAATATTAATACAATTACCAATTTATAACTTTAATTATTTGTATATGATATCTTAGAAATCTTTCGGATCAAGTTTGAACTAAATGTACAATGTACAATGATGATATTGCTGTTATTATTTTATTTCAATTATTTAAATCTGAATAATTCAGAGTTCTTCTTTTATTATTACATCCTCAAAGCATAAGAATTTACTTTAATATCGTTAAATAATCAAAGACCTAAGTATTGAAAATCTCAATTGTTTTAACAGATTTAAAGTAATAATAGAAAAAAACGGTTATGAAAACTAAAAATAATTTTCCCGAAGACTGACTAAAAATAACTCAATTACTCATAATATTTATTTCATTTTTATTAATTAATTAATTTATTTATGTGCTTGCATTTTTTTAATTACGCAATCATGTTATTATGTTGTATTTTGTCGTTTCTAAATTGTGTAGTTTATATATTATCATTTAATATTTCGTGGGAAAGTTTTTAGAAAACTATATCTATAAAAACTAGACAAAAATATTTATAAAAATGCAACAAACAATATACAGTTGCATAACAATATTTTGAATAAAAGCAAATTTCAATTCGTAAAATATCGATTTATTAAAATTATTATATTTTCCTTACTATTTTGTTCTATTTCCTTATGAAAATTTTATATTTTCTAATTTTCAATTTACCTGAATTTTTGTTCATTTTCTTTGATACCTATTTATATTTAAATATAAATTTTCACTCCATTCATTACTATTTCTGCTCTATTTCTTACTCTATTAATCTATTTTATTTCAGCCACAATCGCTTCTCCAATACTTCACTACCTGAAACCGGTACTGTAGTTTTATCGAAACGTGCTACTATGGCTTAAAATAATAACGAATATTTTTAAAAAATAATATATTATATTAGGTGTACAACTTTGCTTCCGCCGTTTTTTACTAAAGGATTTCTATACAAAAAAGCCTCCGTTTAGAATAAAAGCGGCGGAAGCAAAGTGTACATCTAATGAATAAATAATAATATAATTTTTTAAATTTTAAAAGAATTTTTGATAATGAGGTGGTCGACTGGATATGTTTTTAGGGGTAACATTTTGTTGTGAGTGACATTAGGTTTTAAAAAAGATATTATTACATATTTTTTTTATAAAATTAAGTTTTTTTGTGTATTAGAGTTATTAAACATTTTATTTCTACTTTATAAACGTATCGTTGATTTAATGATAAAGTAAGAATAAGATTTTTATATATTTTTAAAATGTATAAAGGCTGTGGTATAGTATATATATAAAAATATTTTGATGAATTGTTTAGAATCGGACAGTAACACCAAGTAAAAAAAACTAAAGTTGGATAAATAAAGTATTTAAAAACTACTTTAGTTTTTTTTTTACTTGGTATTACTGCCCGATTCTAAACAATTCATCAAAATATATATCAACACCAAACTAACATATTTCAAAATATAAAAATATATATAATATGTAATTTGGTTTAGATTTAAGGTTTTATTGTTAATTTTTTATTATAATTTTTTTTTTGTTAGTTGATTGCCATTAGTTAAAAGAGCTGTGTACTTTTTTACTTTTCTTGCTATATTCTTGTTTTTTTTTAAATTTTTTAGTTCTATGCTTTTTCTATAGTTACACTATTTTTATAATTTTATATATATATGTATATATATATATATATAAATATATATATATATATATAATATAAATGTATGTGAAGATATAACAATTTTAATAAATTGTCAGTTCACGAATTACGTTTGCTTTTATTCAAAATTTTATATATTGTTTGATACAATTTTATAGAGAATTTTATCTAGTTTTCATAGATATATATCTATCTATATACGTTTTTGCAAATTTTTGATATATTTGCAAAAAAACTCCGAAAGTGTGCCCAAAATAGCTAACGTTCAGACCTCGAATTTAAGTACACTTCAATATACATATTAGAGAATGTTTTCTTTTAAAATTTTCCATAACATTGTATATGTTGTTTGATACAGTTTTATAGAGATTTTAATCTAGTTTTCATAAGTGTATGATTTATTATAAACGCATTTTGCAAATTTTTAAGATATTTGCAAAAAACTGTAAAAGTGTCTAAGATCGTCCGGGAATTTACGTTAAAAATCAAATTACATGTTAAATGAGGTTTTATTTAAAAACGTTCTTGCAAAATTTTGAGATATTAAAAATGTTTGAAAATTTGAGTTAGAGAAGTCTAGAAGAACTACATATTCAAGGCTTCTCATTGCATTGTACATATTGTTTGATCTCAAAAATTCATAAGAACATTTATATAAAATTATATAATTATAAAAACTAGATAAAATTCCCTATAAAACTGTATACAGAATGTATTCTAACATTTTGTTGAAAAAAAGTTCTGTAAATGGTTTGTTATTTCACACTACTGATAATGAGTCGCTTGGGACATTTCCAAGGTTTTTGCAAATATCTCAAAAATTCTAAAAACGTTAATAAAAATTTGTATATCCATAAAAACTAGATAAAATTCTCTACAAAACTGCATCAAACAATATATATGCCATGGTATTAGAAATTTCTAATTTGCCCAATTCCAACCCTGTTTATGCTTTTCGAAGCTAAAACTTCTTGCACCATCTTGAAACATTAAACATCTCTCGCCGTTGTAATCTTAATTATAAATCTTGTAGCAAAAGATAATTAAACTATGTATCTATCTTTAGATCTTTTCATATATATGTATATAATGTATGTATATATATTACACTTTAACTTAACAGATTAATATTACAAAGTTATTAAAGGCGGAATTCGCTATCGTTATATTCGCGAATTCGCTCGACATTAAGAGAAATCTACAGATTCAAATTGAAAGATATAAATAGATGCAATCGAGTTGGTTTTATTCAAAATTTTGTTATGTAATTGTATGTATTGTTTGATACTGTTTTATTGAGAATTTTATCTAGTTTTTATGGATATATAATTTTTTATAAACGCTTTTGCAAATTTTTGAGATATTTGCAAAAAACTATAAAGGTGTCCATAATTAGTCTGGTTAAAAATTATAAATTTGTTGCAATTTTATGCAAAAAATTTCTATCATGTTGAACAAGTGTTTTGATGCAGTTTTATTGAGAATTTTATATACTTTTGAAAAATATAAAATGCTTAATAAATATAGACAAACTAATGGGGTTATTTGTTTTTATTATACATAGCATTCAAACAACACATCCTTATACACTTAAAGTATTAATATTTTTGATTCTCTAGAAATTGTTTAGAATATACCTTATTTAGCAAAACAACGTTTGCCGGGTCAGCTAGTATGTACATATATATATATATATATATATATATATATATATATGTGTGTGTAGTTAAAAATGGGTTTCAATTTTCATAATCTTTTTTCCTCAGACGTCATAAGTTTGTTTATTAAAATCAATTTTTAATCAATTTAAATTTCGCCATTTCTGAGTTTGATGCGACCTCAAATTAAAGTCAAAATTAAGTGCACATAAAATTAATTTTATCTTTCCAGATCGTTTCACAGACTTTGTAAAAGAGTACTTATTCATAAAAACGTATAAGATAGTTATCAACATTTTTTCTTAAAATAATTATGCAAGCTATCATGTATTTAACTAGGTGTGAGTGGCATATTGCCTTAGTGGAAATTGCAAGAACTTTCTGATATATATACATATATATATAAGTATATATATGTATATATCATGTACTTATGTATAAGTAATGGACTAGGCGTTAAATTGTTGAGTCATTAAGATTAGTTTCTGTAAATAGTTTTTAGAAAAACGTCACTCATCGATACTTAAAAACATAAATAGTTTTGAATTAACTAACAATTAACATCTTACCTCGTATCAAATATTTGACCTTTACAATTACTCTGAACGTTTACTTTTTGATAACACATAAAACTAAACATTATAAACATATTGTTACGGTTTATTTATTAATTAAACGTAAATTAACATATCCACACAATCATCACATTTAAAATTATTGTAAACGAAACGTCAAATCAAATAAAAAATGGCGGACATTAACACCAACTTCACAAATATAAGTTTTAAATATTACCGATCACTTTAAAATATTAATATTTTTAATTAGTTATATTTAGATTGTTTACACATATGTTCTTATATTAATTATTTATATTATATTAATATAATATGAATATATAAAAAAATTGATTAGCTTGCAAAAATATGCAGAATGTTGGTACCCCTGCAAACACAACTATGAAGAATGCGTTAAACCGAATTGACATTAGAATCAAAATGTCGCAGTCAAATTTAATATTTAATAATAATGATAATATGTTTGTGGACCTATATATTTTTGTCTTATTGTTATAATTATTAATTCATAGTATTGTATTTAATATTTTTGCTTTTGTTGTGAATATAAACACAAATGCGGCTTATTGCAAGTGAGTTTTGAAGAATTGCTTCGATGTCTAAGCTAAAGGTAGGAATTTTATAAAATTTACTTTAAATTCATTTATTTAATAGCTTTATTGACTTTAATCTTAAAACATTGTGCCAGTTAGAAACTAAGTATAAGAATTATGTTGTAAAAGCTGTCTGATTGGTATATTAGGTTGTCAAATATCTCCCTTCCGCTTTTTTGCTCTTGGTTTATAATACAAAAAGGCGGAAGGGAGATATTTGACAACCTATATATATATATATATATATATATATATATATATGTATTCGACTTAATTGCTAATAATTGATATTTAGTAACACCTGAATTTGGGAATAATTTTAAAATTTTGACATGATTCAATATTCTAAACTTTCATGTTTCTATTAAATTAAACTTCTTTTTGTTGGCCTATAATATTTCAGTTAGTATCAACCATGAAATATATCGTTCAACAAAGTTTCATTAATTTTTTTCTTTCAACACTTTCAACAATTAATTACAAAAAAATGGCGCTACCAATCTTGAGCAAAAACTAGCTAGAGCGATTCCCAACCGATATCTTTCAAAGAATTTTTTGAATCTACTTAAATTTTGGCTAAAATTAAATAAATCTAATCATCAAGGTCTATAACCTTTGTGTTTATCTATATAGAACTCAATGTAATAAGAAGTTTAAAGTAGAGGGAAAAAGATGTATAACCAGCTATAACCTTGATTCTCATGACCCTGCTCTCGGAAGATAAACTTTAATCTTTGAAAATCTATAATAAAAGTATTTTCTTCTGTTGGTAGATTTTTAGCATTAGTTAAAAATGTAATTGTTTTATAAAATACATTTAAAATTGAAATAAGACATTAAACCTGTTCCAAGTTACCCCGCCAGCATTCAAACAACACATCCTCATGCACTTAAAGTATTAATATTATTGATTCTCTAGAAATTGATTAGCATATACCCTACTTAGCAAAACAACGTTTGCCGGGTCAGCTAGTATATACATATATATGTATATATAATAATAGGTTCGTTAGAGCCAACTTGATTCTTTCTTAGAAGGAAAACACTTTATAAAATGTGAAAAATTGAAGATGGTAATTCGTTTTTGATTTTCCTTGAATACAGTTCTAATTTGTATATATATATACATCGTATATATATATATATATATATATATATATATATATATATGTACATGAATAAAATCTCAACAATAAGTGATTGTTATCATTATAAAGTTTTGTAAGAATTCAGAAACGTTTGTTGAAAAAACTCGCGTTTTATATATTAAGAATGATAATTCAAACAAGTATAAATATAAATTCGTTGTAAATTTATGCAAAATTTTAGTATTGGTTTGTATAAATTGTTTGATACAATTTTATAGATAATTTTATATACTTTTCAGAAATGTAAAATGTTTAATACTTGTTCGTACAAATTTTAGAGATATTTGCAAAAATATATAAAAGTGTCCATAATTATCATGTCTTCATCGTCGAGTTAGTAATTGCATGTAAATTCGTTGCTATTTTATGCAAAATTTTAGTATTGCATTGTATAAATTGTTGAATGCAGTTTTATAGAGACGTTTTTATACTTTTCATAAATGTAATATATTTAATACGTGTTCATACAATTTTTCGAGATATTTGCAAAAACTATAAAAATATCCAAGTATATCATAGACCTTTATGTTAATAAATGTATATTTCTGCAAAATTTTGCATGACTTTGTATAATTATTTTGATGCAGTATTTATTTACAATATTTATTATTAATTTACAACAATTTAAATTGAATTAATTATTTATTACATATTATAATTATTATTATTTCGTATATTTCTAATACAGTTTTCGCCCTTACCTCAGAGACTCGACTCTAAATTCGAACAAAATGTGTAATTAGTCGAAAACACTTGTAAGTGTTCTGCTGCAAACTAATTAAATCTTTGCTCGATCGTTTATTAATATTAACTCTACATCATAATATTAATTAAATTTCATAATAATATACACAACCAGACATTATTTCCAATGAAATGAATACAAAGTGGAAAATGGAGGCATGAAGGATAAAGGATATACTTGAGGGTATATGTGTATATATATATATATATATATATATATAAAGCAGCTACTTTTTTGATTCAAAAACAATGCATTTTTTATTAATTAGCAGGAAAATCTTTATTTACTGCTGATGATCATGGACATTTTTCTAGTTTTGTGCAAATATCTCAAAAATTTGTTTCAATAAACATTTTCATTTTTGGAAAATACATAAAATCCTTTACAAAACTGCATTAAACAAATTATACAAATTTTTAAATTATAAATTTTGCTTAAAATTGCAACGAAATCATAATTTGTAACTCGTCGATCAAAATAGACATAGCAGCAGGCTTGATAACGGAGGACACTTTTATGATTCATTGCAAATATCTTGAAAATTTGTTTGAATACATATTAAATATTTTACCTTTTTGAAAAGTATATAAAATTACATACAAAACTGTATTAATCAAATTATGCAACTTTATAATAAATTTTTGCATAATGATGCAACAAAATTCTCCACAGTCGAATCAGACTTAATAGTTCTAGATGATCGTGGACACTTTTCTAGTTTTTTGTAAATATCTCGAAAATTTGGAACACATATTAAATATTTACATCTTTGAAAATATAAAATTCTTCACAAATCTGCATTAAACAAATTACAATTTATAACTTCGGCGTTCAAACAAGACTTTTAACTTTCTTTTTGTATGTATATATGTATATAATATATATATATATATATATATATATATATATATATATACATGTCTGTGTAATTGATGAAATAAAGAAGTAGAATTCTCGAAATATTATAATATTTGATTATAATTTGATGAATGAGGAGACTTCCATTTTGCCAGTAACCCAATTTGCGAATTCTAAAGAAATCATTTGTCGCCATTATTCTCTCTACAACTTGAATTTTATACAAAGTTAATAATTCAGAGAAAATATTATGTTCATTGTTGAGAACAGAAATATATATATATATATATATATATATATATAAAGATTATTTCTGATTTAAACACTTCGCAGATCAAGTAGCGTAACAAAATGCTGTATTACGAAAAAGGGTGGTTTGCACCCTTTTATAAATACACACATTTATATATACACATATATATACATATATGTATATATAATATACATCAGTAGTCGTAATTATTGTTAAAAAATTTAATTATTATTAATAATTTAGTGCGAACAAAAAAGTACGTGGCATCTCCACCGCCGGTTTTAATTTATTTTAAAAAGTTTAATTAAAATTAATTTGTTTCTTTTTTTTATTTATATACAACTCATATCATAAGTTAAATAAAAATTTAATTTTATTCGTATGTAAACAATCATTTTAATTCACAAAGAAATACATAATTTTAATATTAATCGACGGATTTCATACAATTTTTTTGTTAAAAATTATTTTTTATATTCCTTAATTAATAATATTTATAATAATATTATTATTTTATACAATAATTTAATAGTTTTGCACCATCTTGTTGTATATGATTCGATTCAAAAGCAATATCGTGCTAGAATGCATCGAATTCTCATAGCTTCTGGCAAAATCTTCTAAAATTAAATTATTTCCGAACAATTTCACAAAAAAATTCACTAAAAACAGATCCGAAATTATATATATATATATATATATATATAGGTAAAGAAATTATTTAAAATTTGAGAAAGTGGACAGACAAAATTCTTTCAATAAAATTAAATATAAATAATAAATAAAATTAAATTATATTTTATATGCTATTTTGATTTAAATATTTTTTTACTACTGTAGTTTTTTATGTATATGGTAAAATCAATTCAATGTATACTATATTAACAAATTTATATTTATTATTATTTATATTTATTAACTAATATATAAATAACGAATAAATAAATAAATGAATGTTTAATTGATTTTCAGCGCGCAGGTTTTATTTATTGATTTTCAATTACGTTTTTAAAGTATACCGAGTTGCTGTAGAGGTTTATAATGTTAGACAACATTATAGATTATGTAATTTTATACAAATTTGTCAAATATTCCATATATTTTAGACAAACGGTTTGAAAGTTACAAGAGATAAAATAAATAAATACACCAGAACCCTTATTTGACTCTGTATAAAGATATCCTCGGGCGAAATTTACACGCTTTAGCACCTATTTAAATTGAAATTTCCTACATTATATATATATATATATATATATATATATATATATATAAATGTATTTGGTTATATAAATGTAGGGGTTGAGGGTTAATTGAGCGCAAAGCAATATGCAAACACGCCCAATACTTAAATAAGGGATGATTTTATAACAGTTGTACACGTTTGAAATAAATAAAAATAATTATATATATATATATATATAATTATAAACATAAAATATAAACAATTTTATATTTGTACGTTTCAAAAAATAAAAATTGCATGAAAATTATGATTTAAAACTCGATGATCAAGAAGTCATATTAATATGCATGATAATTGTGCGCCCTTTTTTGATTTTGTGCAAATATCTTGAAAATTTGTTTTAACACTTTTCAAACACTTTGCATTTTCAGAAAGTACATAAAATTGTCAACATAACTGTATTAAATGAATTATACAATATAATAGTAAAATTTTGCATAAAAATATAACAAACTTATAATTTATGATTCGACGCTGAAACAATACTTAATTAGTGCGGTAATCTTGGGCACTTTTTTGGTTTTAAGCACATAAAATTCTTCACAAAATTGCATCAAACAAGTTATACAACATAATAGTAATATTTTGTATAAAATTGCAACGAACTTATAATTTATAACACGACACCCTAAACAGAACTTCATAAAATATAGTATAAAATACATTTTTGCTTTTTTGGAGTAGTAAATTTCTGATTTACCATCACTGCTTTAATGTCAACACTGATTTAAAATCCAAGGGAAATCAAATTAAGGTGTGTAAATTACAAAATATTTACTTTTTAGACTTCTTAAGCATTTGATTTGATTTAAATCTTTAATTGCAAGTTCGAGACTCTCGAGAAAACAGAAAATTGATGGGAATTATTTAAAACGTTTTATTTATTTTAAAATAATTGATTTTTTCTGATAATGTATATATATAAATATATATATATATATATATATATCATTATCTCTATAGGAAAAAAATTGTAATTTTAATAATTCGTTTATTGTTTATAATTTTTATCGAGGTGTTTTTCTATTTTTTGGGGTATTATAATTTGATAGGAGGACTTTTTGGGAACTTTTTAGGAACTTTTGATATATATGTGTGAAAGAATATATATTTTGTTGTGTAAATACAGCTAGGCAAATAAATATCTCGACAATGGAATCATTGTAGCGAACATTTTGTATTCACAGTATGTGACGAGTACCTACGTACCAAGAATCAATTTTTCTTTATAAAATACATAGAAATATCGATATATATATATATATATATATAAGAAAATGATTTTCCAGACATCCATCCAATTACTGAAAAGAAAAACCAAGTTAGTAATTACAAGGAACTTTTATCACATTTCTTTCAAAAAATCTATTTTTTTTTAATTATATATTTATATATATATATATATATATATATTTATTTATTTATTTCTAAGACAATAGTGAAATTTTATCAATTCTCCAAAGCTTTTGTAAGAAAATGAAAAAATAGCAAAAGCCATTGACAAAGGTGATGGTTAAAAAAGCACTCGAAGTCCGATTGTTAAGGACAAGAACAAATACAGGGAAATTGATCAAATCTTTTAAACTATATATATATATATATATATATATATATATATATATATTTGATGAGGGGCACCTAAATAAATAGGAAACACCAGGAGCAAACATATCAATTGATTCAAACAAAATACTCGAGCAATTGTCGTCTTTATATAAGGACTAGCCGACCCGGCAGACTTTGTCCTGTCAACAAAATTTGTAATGTGGCGGTGTTTTATTCCTACCTTTTTTCTATTTTTTGCAAAAAATTATCCCAAACAGAACCGTCACCATGGTCATAATTCGGTGTGAATTAAGAATAATTAGTAAAACACTATAAGCATTTAAAAGTAAGTAATTTTAATCATGCAAATCATAATTCAAAATTCAGTTCAATTTTCATTGTAGTGCTTTGTGATAAACGATGTTTTTTGTTTGATTACCTGGCGCATAGACAAACAAATCTGATGGTTTTCCAATACGGGAGCAGACAACATACATTTTTCCATGTGAAAAACATGGATTTTCCAAATTAATACCACAAACACTTAATGATACCATGGACGCACTGGAAACTGTAGTCGTTTAATCTCAAATGGCACATCAGTCGGAAACATTGGGATGCACGGTGCGAGAACATCTTCTGCTTTATACTATCATTTCAATATAGTAGCTTCCATCACGTTGTTTGGTAGTTTTTTTTATCGCTAACCTTCGAATTTGCAACCGTTGCAAAGGCGCGGTTGGTCGATATTTTGCAACATTATAATTGCCGATCCAACCTTTAATTGAAGATTGTGAGGTGACAATCCTGGCAAATCCAGCGAGTTTAAAAACTCCGGTGGATCGTCTTGGTTAGTTGCCGAATCAACTGATTCTCCTCTAACTTGTTCTTGAATTTTGAAATTTAATTCATTTACATCAAATTTTTGGCTGCCAATATAGCTAGTTAATTAATATAAAGATATTTACATGTTATATAAATATATTAAAAATTAGATTATCAAAAACTACACAAAATGTCATGACATAGATCATTGTTTTTTCTACAAATTTCGATGCCTACTCGATTAAAAAAGAAAAGGGCTGTTTTTAGGGTTTTCCCGGCAATTATTCGATCTTTTCTCGCCGTAAGAACCATCCTTGGACATCAACGAACATTTTAAAAAAATAATTGGCCAAATTGGTCCAGGCGTTGTTGAGTTATGCGCTTACCAACACATTTTGCGATCCATTTTTATATATAAGAAGATAAGATATATGTATGTAAGTATATATATATATATATATATATATATATATATATATATAATATATATAACAGAATTAAGTATAAAATAAATTTATAAAATCACTTTTTTGATAAAATATCTTTTAGTGAAAAGGTGTTATTGTATAACCAATCATACAGGTAATTAATTGTGTTTTTTCAGCAACCTGTCCTCAAAACTTTCTAATTTTTTAATATTTTTATATAATCCACTCATTTATTTTTATCATTCTCATTTTGATTATATTGTCATATTTCTGTGAATTATTTTTCTACAGTTTTATTCATTTTATATACAAAAAACATCTTCTGCTTTTCTTAAACATATTGTTTGATTAAATCTTATCAAGATGATGTTTCTTGACAGATGGAACGTACCTAGTTCCGAAACGTCGACAGAAAAAAATAAAGAAATGGAGTTTTAAAAATCTTTTTTCTTATTACTTTTTGGATTCTTTGTTCGAAGTTCTACAAAATATTTACAAATCAAAGACTCTAACATCTAATATATATTCTTCCAATTATGATAAATAAACCTAGTTATGTTTGAAAAAAAATAAGAGAGCATTACCATGACAACGCTATTTTATGAGTTCTGACCCATTAATTGTAAAAATATGAGTATTGTACAAGGAACAAATCATATGAGTAATTAGCTTACGTTTCGACTCCTAGTTTGTCTCACCTCTAAATACTAAATATTTATAAAGAAATAGATAAAGTCCATACTTCTGATCTGTACATGACTTTGGTATAATTGGAACTTAGTTTGCTCGTTAGTAGCGTTGTTTTAGTCTCGAAGTTGTTTTATAGCTAGCTTTGATTTATATATATATATATATATATATATATATATATATAAATGTATATATAAATATGTGTGCAATATGATACAATATTGAATAGAGTAGAGTACAATAGGACTCATTGTCACACCCCATACAATAACTCTATTGTCACAGTACAATGTGCACATATATTTTACATATATACACATTTATATATATATACATATATATATATATATATATATATATATACATTTGTATATTATATATTATATCGCGGATATGTTACGTTTTCGGAATATCAAAATTCAATCACAAGACATAAATAATGTACATTCGTGACGAAAAGGATTTTGCAATTGAAACAAAATTTTGCAAAATTTTCAAAAATATACAAACATATACTTCTAGTATGAATTTAAAATTTACAGTTCAGTTTGAAAATGTACATATTTCATATACGTTATTTTACTCGTAAGAAATATATCCTCAGATGGATTCCTTCGGCACCTCTTGGTAATGTAAACATTCTCAAGCGATAAGATCGTCACTGTATGTTTTATGAATGACAGAATATATAGTGATTATAATTATCTATTTGAAAATGTTTAAAACAATTGTTATTAATCATTGATCAATTTTTATTGATTACTGATTTTTTCCCTTGAATATTTAATTCTGGTACGGAAAGTTCCAGCAAGGCACCATGCCATAAATAAAAAAATTTGTATTTATTACTATGTTAATATCGATTGGTGCTTATATTAGTAAAAACTATATTTTTGTTTTTTCTCCAAGGGTTTTTTTTCATAAGGGGTTCGTCGGTTGTTTTATTGAATCCGAATCGCCCGCAATTACTACTGGATTGTTCGCTAATTTGCACCCTTTTGGTTTTTGGCGACCCCATATAATAAAATACACCCTTTATATATATATATATATATATATATATATACATAATAGTCTTCATTTATATTCAAGACACCTAGATAGATTTTTGATTTTTTTACATCAAAAGTATTCTTGAATCAAATCCGTAAGTCTAAGCACGAATCTTTTATCAAATGTATATATATATATATATATATATATATATATATATATATATATTTGTATCTGTATAAGGGTTGGTAATAAAAGAACTTTTGTGGTGATAAGAAACATCTAAAAAAAGGTCATCCCTTTAGATAAAGCGCAACCCTATACCTTAGTTTCCGTTTATTTGAGATCAAAAAACTATTTCCTGGACTTATATATGTATATATATATATATATATATATATATATAAGTATTTTTTTATATGCTAAATATTTAAAAAAATTAATTTTAAGACAAATTTATCGAAAGTGTTAAGGCAAAATGCATGAACTTTCCGATACGTATTACTTGATCAATATGATAAATTTTATTTTTTAATTTTGGTCCCAAAGGACTCAGATTGACTTTAAACGTCGAGAAGTAATAAAATTGGCAAATCAAATATTTTGGTATAAAATATAAAATTCTTCTCTAATAATGTAAAAAAATAACATTTTTGTTATTTTTGTAGTAAGTATTAGTAAAAAAATGAAAATTTTGTTATTTTTGTAACAAATATTAGTATCATAAATAGTAAATTATAATTAAAAAAGTTTTTGTTTACAATTTTGGTCTCAAAAGACTCAGAATGACTAACACCGAGAAGTAATAAAATTAGCAAGTCAAATTTTTTGGACAAAATGTTTAATTCTACTGTAAAATGTAATAATGAAAATTTTACTATTTTTGTAGTAAATATTAGTATTAAAAATAGTATAATATAATAAAAAAAATTTGTTTTGCAATTTTGGTTTCAAAAGACTCAGAATGATTTTAATCGTCGATAAGTAATAAAATATAAGCAAGTCAAAAAAACGAATATTTTACTATTTTTGTAGTAAATATATGTAATATAAATAATAATGAAAAAAAAATAATTTTAATCAAATAAAAGTAACAATAAAAAAGTGAATTATTAGAACTTATTTTTTTGGTGCAATGAGAAAATTTGTAATTAAAATGCAAAATATTATACAAAAAGATTCAATCTGATTTATTTGTTTATACAATTAATTATTTCAAAATATTTTCAACTAAATTATTAATATAAATAATTAAAAAAATAAATTTTGTTAGAGCTTTTTTGGAGCTTTTCTTAGATGGAGGTGAAAGATGCATTATTAGAATATTTTTTTTTATAAAGCATTGTGATTTTAATTAATAAAGTTTATAAACAAAAATATTATTTAGTATTCAATTTAGGCTCTAGTAGTAAAATTAACAAAAAAATTTAAGCATAAATTTCACTTAAACTTAATTATCTATTACAATGTGTGTGTCGAAGTGATAAAAAAAATTCTGTCGCCCTTCTAGTATCTATCTGTAGGGCAAATGCAAATAATACAAATAGATAATCTAAGATTTAATCTTATCTTTAGAAAACAAACAAATGAACTAAATTCGAAACTGGAACCCTCTTATTTCTTCACGCCCTTCGACGAGGGCGTGAAAATGTAATATATATATATATATACTAGCTGACCCGGCAAACGTTGTTTTGCTAAGAGAGGTATATTCTAAACAATTTCTAGAGAATCAAAAATATTAATACTTTAAATGTATAAGGATGTGTTATTTGAATGCTATATCAATGAGGTATTTTAAAAACAATCAACTCCATTACGTTGTCTATATTTTATCATTACAATCAAACTGGAAGTTTTATACACTTTCTATAGAAAACATGGTATAATACAATCCAAGTCATTTTGGTCTTTCGACATATTGATTACGTTTCAAGTTTTCAGATTCTTTTTGGATTCTGGATTTTGTGTATAATTGTAAATAATACTACTGAGCTTATACAAAATTTTCAAATTTCTGTGAGGAGAGATAGAAAATGAATTAAGTATTTCTTCTTTGACCTGCTTTTTGAAAAGTTTCAAGTAACATTCGATGAATTAAAATAAATATAATAAGAAGTAAATATATAGAGCAGCGCGAGGCACAAAGGTCCAATTTGACTTTGAGCAAATATAAACTATTGTGAGAACCATAGCCATTATATCACAACAAATAACACATTTCAAACAAACAATTGTCTGACTACTTTCAGTAAACTGCCAGCAACTTCATCATTGTAGAAATGTGCTTTTTTTGATGTCTTTCAAAAATTTGTTATCTAGACCTTTTTACCCCATAGCTTGATGTCTTATTTTAATTTTAAAGGTATTTTACAAAATAATAATATTTTTAACTAATGCTAAAAACCTACCAACGGAAGAAAATACTTTTATTATGGATTTTCAAAGATTACCCTTTATATGTGATAGCAAAGTCATGAGAAAATAGATTATAGCTGGTTATACATCTTTTTCCCTCTACTTTCAAATAGTTCTTAACCAATGCTTAACTTTACTGGTTTTTGACACATCGGTGGTGGACCTTTTTAATCCCGGACCTTCAATTATTATTACAATCTATTTTTCAATAAATTCTGGGAAATTATAGCTGGAAAATGTTATTCGACAAATTGTCCTTTTGATTGATACCAAATTTAGGTTGTGAATTTAAATAACATAAATAAAAAATAATATAACCTAGGAAATGTTTTATAAATACCAATGAGTATATAATTATACAAATGAAGTCTATCAGAGCACCGTGCTTGAGAAAAATATGCAAAATGGTGCATTTTCATATTAACATTTAAAAAAAGTTGATGTTTTGAGTCCATAGTAACACTTGCGGCCCGTTTACTAATGTTTTGTATATAAATAAAACTACAAAAAAACTACTTACTACAATTTAATCATAATTAAACAATATTCACGTAAAACATCATATTAAACGTAATTGAACACCATCTGCCAAAAACGTTCGACATTTGACGTATTAGCCACCGTCCATTGTTTTATTCAAGGTATGCTTCTACAAAAATTTTCAAATTAAAAATGTAAAGTTTCTACGCAATTTTGAAATAATTTCTCACCTTTGGACTTTCTCTGGATTGGCACGAATGTTTCAAGACTAAGACTGGCCAAATCGATTCAGCCGTTTTCGAGTTTTACTTGGACATTTGAAAGAGAGCTCCATTTTTATATATAAGATACGTATTCCTTCATAGATATTATAATGAGAAATTTGATGTTTTTTTTCATAAAATCATGAGTTTTTTGAAAATCGTTTGTACTAAAGTTGTGATATTTTCTAGAATCCACCAAGATCTCTTAAACCATTAATTCTAGATGGAATACGATTATTTTTAAATTTGGTGGAAATGGCACTGAAAAACTATTTGATTTAAATGAAAAAACATTATATGCGTCTTTTATTTGCATAATAGTTTACTCATTTTACACGCAGAAGTACTCATTTTAAAGCTTATTTTAAGCACTATAAAAACCCATTTTCATATCTAGCCTAATAATGTTCCTAAAACACTATAAAAAAATAGCGATTTATTAAGATTTTAGTTGATATAATTTTGTTCATTACATGATTTTCGTTAAAATGTATATTTTTGAAAATATTAGCAAAAAATGATGAAAAACGCAAAAAAGAAAAAATTTTTAGTAACTTGAAAAGTATATGCTTTTTTGAAAAACATTATTAAACATTTTTCTCTTATAATTAGTTCTTTTATCGATACCCAACGTTATTTTGAAAAAAAAGTAAAATTACACCAATGAAAAGAAATGTCATCCACCCGAGAAGTGCTAAAGGAGTCTAAATTGTTTTCACTTCTGAAGAGTAAGATGAACCTAGTTCCAAAATTCCAAACAAAATGGAAAACAGTAAAAAAAGTTCAGACCGAAAGCGCTCCATTGAGTAAATATTCCGTACCCGATGACAAACATATGAATTTTTGGCACAATGAAACTTCTAAATAATTTTTTTTGTATTGTGACTTAGTATAGTAAGGCAAAACGACTGCAAATTGAATATTTTTGAGCGCAATCACTTATGGCTCGCCTCCTTTGCACCAATTCGTACGGCGAATCTGTTCGCAAAGTGCGCAGACAAAATTATTGCAAGCAAAAGCAAACCACGCATGTTATATTATTTGCATCTTATATTAATTTAATTTTCGGCACATCTCAGCTGCTTTTCGGCATTAATAATGTAGGCATTACATTTTCCTTATTCATAATCATGAATTTATTATATTTTAATATTGCCTTAGCCTATAAGTGAATAGAAATGTTTGGCAAATAACAGTCTTCAATTGTTTTTAATGTCAAACTAAGCTTCAAATATTTTCAAGGGCAAACAATGATAAGCGGTTTTTTGTAATTTTTTCTAATTATTTCTACAATCTAACTATATTTCTATGAATCAAAACATTCTAGAAAATTTCCCGAACAAACTTCAGGAAGATTCATGAAAATCCGAATTATAGTTTAGGAGGATTAATGAAACTTACATTGTTACAAAAGAATTTTATATATAAGATATATATATATATATATATATCTACATATATTTATATAATTACTTCAACTAAATTTAAATTTTAATTTATATTTGTTCTTACAAGAATCTCATAAGGCTGCAATCCGAATCTTAGCAGAATTTCTGTTTATTTTTTTGGTGCGGAACTCGAAATATAGTGAATAAAATGATCTGTATGTATGTATATTGTATTTTTCTGTATAATACAATA
Source organism: Ctenocephalides felis (assembly GCF_003426905.1). Classification (NCBI taxonomy): domain Eukaryota; kingdom Metazoa; phylum Arthropoda; class Insecta; order Siphonaptera; family Pulicidae; genus Ctenocephalides; species Ctenocephalides felis. The sequence continues at coordinate 4,973,912 of NW_020537758.1, read as the reverse complement.
TTTGTGATGGAATTCTATTTTGCGATTTAAGATAAAACAGTATTTCCGGGCAAGCTGGTGATTTAATACCGGATTCGAACAAATCGAAGACGTTTGCAACGAAAATCCTCTCTCTTATATAAAAATATAAATATATACTTATATATATATATATATATATATATATATATATTATATATGAATATATATAATTCAATATTTTTGCATTACTAAATAAAAACAAAGTTGGACCACTTACCATTGATATGAATAAATTTAACACTCATTTTTAATAAATAAAATTATAAATCTATATATATATACATATACATTTTTAAAATATTAAATTAATAGGTAATATAATAATCAAGTAAAAAATCATAAATATATATAATACATAAGAAATAAAGTAACTTACCATATAAAACGTTGACGAAAGTCTTTTTTTCGAATTTTTAGAAATTTTGTCGCATTCATAAATTTTCTCCAAATTTAAGTTTACAACGATTCAGAATGACTTGAAACACCGAAAAAAAGTAAAAAATAATACATTAAATTTTATGCTATAAACAAATTTTTTTTTTTTAAAATTCAAGAATAAAAAAAATCAAATTTCAGTATATATACTATCCTTTATTTTGAACTTTTTTTTAAAAAATTATGTTATTGTTCATTATGTTTACTAGATGTTAAATTATTTAGCAGTTGTAACAAATATTGTTATTAAAAAAATCCGGTATATACATAGATAAAAAAGTTAGAAAATTCAGAATTGATTTTAATAATATAAGTTAGATAATACACAAAAAATATAAATACACAAAAAATATAAATACACAAAAAATATTATAATAATTAAATGAAATTATGAATTGTACAAACAAGATAAAATTAATACTATATATAAAACTTAAATAATATAGAAAATTACATTATAAATGAAAATTATAAATTATCTGAAAAATAAATAATGCATAATGCTTAATAATAAAAATAATAAGAATCAATAATAAAAAATACATAAAATACATGAAGAAATTGTTATAATAATTAAATGAAATTATGAATTGTACAAACAAGATAAAATTAATATTTATATATGTATAATACTTGAAAAATGTAAAAACTTACCATATAAATGTAAAACTATAAATTATCTGAAAAATAAATAATCCAATTTGTATATACAAAAATTTAAATGTGTAGGTAAAATTTTAAATAAAATAAATATATATAAATGTGTAGGTAAAATTTTAAATAAAATAAATACATTAAATATTGATATAAAAACAACATGTATTAATTTTGTTAATATTGTGCACAATTGAGTTTATATATATATATATATATATATATATATATATTAATAATATTATAACCTATTTATATCTAGCTAAGTCTCAATATAATATTATACAATTTTCTATTCAAACAACAGAATTTTAACAATATAATAAGTAAACAAAATCAACGAACTGTGTAAACAACGAACAAATTACTTACATTTTTAATAAAAATCAAAATTACTAATATTATTAATAAAAACATTCTCTTGTATAAAAAGAGAGATAGGTCTTATTCTAAATTTATATATATATATATACAATAAATTAAAAAAAAACTTTGGTGATCGATCTTGAAGTACTTATTATATTAAATTTAATTTGGCATTGAAATTCTCGGTTAGTTAAGTGATTTTTAACAAATTATTAAGCAAAACGTCTTATATAAATATTAAAATATAAATTGTAAATTGAAATTATGTAATACATATTGTTTATAAGTGTACAAAACAAATTTTGCTAACTTTCTATCTAAACGATTTAATTTCATTAAAACTAAATAAAAATTACACTAACTACATTTATTAAATATTTTGACAATCTGTATATGTATATATACATATATATGTATATATGTTTGTATATAAGGACTTAGTTATTTTCTATATATTACATGTATTTTAAATCCTTTTATAAAGAAGAAATATAAAGCAAGGATTTGTTCCTAATCCTTTTTTCAAAACGACAATGAAAGGATTTTGACACTTATTTGTGCATTTAGCGGAAGAACAAATTCGATACGGACTTTAATAAAATATATATACATTTATACATATATACACACACACACACACACATATATATATATATATATATATATATTTCACCGAACATTTACTTCTAACAAAATATACTACTTTATAAACACGAATTCAATAAAATAAATTTAACAAAAATTATAAGTAGTGAACGAAAAAAAAAATTTTATATCAAAAAATATAATTGGAGATTTGAAAAAAAAACGTAATTTGTATCTCTCTACTTTAAGTAAATTAATTATATTTAATCTGCTTTAAGTAAATTATATTATAATTATATTTTTTTTTTTGAGTGTCCCACATAAAACCGGTACCCAAGATTGTCTTTTAACCTGAAACGACGCCTCGGTTCAGGTTGAGGAACAATTAGGCGTACCGGTTTTACCAAAATTTTTTTTTTGATTTTAAATAAAATTGTATATATATATATATGTATATATTTATATTTAAATTTGAATATACAAAATTTTTATAAAAAGAATTTTCATTTACAGACGAATTGTATATTGAAGAAATTTGAAAAAAGCTGTGCTGAGTCATCAAATGGTGAGTGAATTTTTTTTATTTATGATATATATATATATATATATATATATAAATGTGTGTGTATTTTTATTCTTCTGATATAAAATTTCTGATCTAAAATCCTCATTTATTCTTTTTTTTAATTATTTCATTTAACTTTCCAATGTATATTTATTATTTGCAACTAAATAATTAAAAATTGATTTTGCATAGAAATTTATCTCAAGATTTTTATCCGAGTGTAAAATTTTAGTGAGAAATCAAAATTTATACCAATTTTTTAATTTAAAAATTTTAAACATAAGTCTTAATTTTTTACACGGTAGAACAAGATTTTAAAACAAAGTTTCAATTTTTTTTTAAATAAAACTGTTTGTACTAGAATGTTGTAATTTAAGTACGTTACTCTTTAATATGTTTACTTAAATATTAAATAAAAAAATTGGGTCACGTGATATAATATTTTATATAAAACAGCAATCGTGTCAAAAAAGATCATCACGGTACAAGATATTAAACAAAGTTTACCTTAAAATACCAATTTTCAAAAAAAAATTAAAATAAAACTGTTGGTACTAGAATGCTGTAATTTGAGTAAATTACTCTCTAATATATTTACTTAAGAATTTAATAGAAAAATGTGGGTCACGTGATATAATATTTTATATAAAATCACAATCGTATCAAAAAAGACGCATCATAACAAAATTTCAAGATATTCTGAATCGAATGAGACCGAATTTGGACCAAAAGTATGTGTGTATGTGAACAGATTTTTAGTTTAATTATTTATTTATCAAATTAATTTATATATATATATATATATATATATATATATATAATCACAAATGATAAACAGTCACAAAAATAGAACGAATAGAAAAAAATGAGGCTTTTAGTACAAAAATTTACAAATCATTTTAAAGGTCATGTTTAAAAACTTTGGTTACGTTTAGGAGATTCTACAACAACTTTTTATTTATCAAATATTTAATATTTTTATTTACAATTTAAATTTAATTATCAGCAACATTAATTATTTAGTTTAAAACTTATGCACAAATTTACTTACACTAACATACCACTTGAAGAAATTTTTAAAAATCCAAAAAAATCTTCATACTTTTTTAGTTTTAGTTAACAAACTTTGCACTTAACACTTTGTTTTGAAAAATTGTCACTGAGTTTAATTAATTTTAGTATGTATTTATTTAATTCTTTTTTTACTCATCGCCCCTTTCCCGAGCCCCCATCCAAGGGCGTAGAATAAGGGGCATTGGTTTTCATATCTTCGTACCTCCAACATCATCATCATCATCATACTTAGAAGTCACTCCTAAATCCTTGTTTTTGTTCAAAATTGATGTTGGCCCATCAGAAGTCTCTCTTTGGTAAAGATTTGATTTGTGGTACAAATCTTCTGGTAACTTACTGGTTTTATCATCATTGACATCTAGAACAAATGGTACAAAAATTTTATTACCCTTCAGTATTTTTAACTCCCGTAGGGTAGTTATAGTGATGGGCCGAAAATCGAAAATGAAAATTTTTGCATTTCTCTAAGTTTCGAAGGTTTCTGAATATTTTACTGGCATACCTCAGAAAAGATGTATGTGTGTATGTGTGTATGTGTGTATGTAAGTATGGATACAATTTTTCGGTCACGTTTCCGGGCGCACGGATCAACCGATTTGAATGGTTTAAAAAACATTCGATCCTATTGATAGGGAGATGTGCTGATTAGTTTTTGGCAAAGGCAGGTCCAGTCGTTACGGAGATACGGAGCAAAGAGTGCAGAAAATAGAAATCGAGTTTTTGAGAGAACGGAGTATCGGATTTGTATGATCCAAAAAACATACAGTTTATAATGATTGGGAGAACAGGTGATTGTTTTTTGGCAAAGACACGTCCCGCCATTTCAAAGATACGGAGCAAAATGTGCAAAAATGGCAGTTTTTGAGTGAACTAAGCGTCCGATTTGAATGATCTGAAAAATTTTCCGCTTGTATTGAAAAAACAATTGCTTTTGAGGATAAAAATTTATTACATCTTTTTTTATTTTATTGCATTAAAAAGTATATACAATCCTAATTTCATACTTTTTATCACCCCTATTTTTTATAGCCATTTTAGCAATTTAATAATTTTTTATCCCGCATTGAAAATTTTTGACAATTTTTGTTCAGATTTTTAAGCTTGAAAAAAAAAGCATTTTTAGACGATTTACAAAATTTTTAGACAAATTACATCATTTTTAGACAAAATACAGAATTTGCATAAATTATACAACTTTTTCAGACGAATTACAACTTTTTTAGACAATTTGCAGCATTTTCAGACAATTTACATAATTTTTAGACAATCTATAATATTTCTTCAAAATACAATTTATTATTATTAAGGGTTGTCCAATCCTAATACTTTTTGAAATTTTTGGGTAAACTTTCTTTATTATTTTTTTTTTTTAATGCGGTACTGACAAAATATATACAACTCTTTTTACTTCAAAGTATTATTTATTTTATTTTTTAACCACGACTATTTTTTTAAATTTTGGAAGAAATTTTCTCTTAATTAGGGTAAGTTATTGTAATCGTGCAAAAATCGTCCTAAAAAACTTTCTACTCGTATTGACAAAACAATTGCTTTTGAGGATAAAAAATTATTACATCTTTTTTTATTTTCCATAAAATATTTTTGTAATTTTGGATTAAAAATTGAAAAAATTACCCAGGCTAAGCACAGTCTAAGCGCCACTCTGGTACAAATATTTATCCAAGTGCGTTTAGACTGCTTATGTACTTTCCAATTTTGTGAAAACTATTGAAAAATGTGAAAATGCCGCCAAGCTAAGCACAGTATAAGTGAAAATGCCGCGCAGAATTATTTGCAAATGCGTGTAGACTGTGACTATGCGGGAGCACTTTTTCAATTTTGTGTAAATTAGGCAACTATTTTTTTTTAAATGAATTTGAAAAGAAATGACGATTGTTAATGTAATAATTAATTTATGATTTACATTTGATTTGCTCAGATATAACAAGATGGCAAAAATAATGAAAGTTACAGTATTTGTAATGATATATTTGAAAACGTTTAAAATTTCTCGAATATTTCATTACGGTACGGGAAGTTCCAGCAATTTGCCTTAAGGCACGATGCCATACACCACTAGTTTGTAGTTATTTTTTTACCTGTTTCTGGTTTAACCAAAACATATGCCACAGGTGAACTTGAGCCACTCCTTTCTGGTGACACGCCATCTCTGGACGTGTTTGTAATATTTAGAGGACCTGGTTGGTGTAAATTTTGTTGTGGTAGGGTTGTATTTGGTGTACAAGGGCATCCTGCAAGGCAGGACCAAGGGCCGTAGATTGGGCCAGCGTACAAAGCCTAGGAAAAAAATTATAATTAGTTAAAAGTGATAAGGGATGGTGATTTTATGTTGATTTTTACCTGGAGGTGTGCATGTAGGTCTGCGGCTGCTAAATGTGATTCTAGAGGGTTTGCAGTCCATGGATAGAGGAATGGATTGAGAACTCCTGAAATTAAATATTAGAGAGTAACATACTTTAATTACAGAATTCTAGTACAAACAGTTTTACTATAAAAAATTTTGAAACTTTGTTTTAAAATTTTGTTGTGCCCTGATGATCTTTTGTGACGCGATTGCTTTTTTATATAAAATATTATATCACGTGACCCAATTTTTTTTATTAAATATTTAGGAAAACATATTAGAGAGTAACATACTTAAATTACAGCACTATAGTACAAACAGTTTATATTTAAAAATTAATTGAAACTTTGTTTTAAAATCTAGTAGTATCGTATGAGAGCAATGGTCTTTTTTGATACGATTTGATACGATAATTTTTTTCTATAAAAAATTATACCGCGTGACCCAATTTTTTTTATTAAATATTTAAGAAAACATATTAGAGAGTAACATACTCAAATTGCAACATTCTAGTACAAACAGCTTTATTTTAATTTTTTTTTGAAAATTAGTATTTTAAGGTAAACTTTGTTTAATATCTTGTATTGTGATGATCTTTTTTGACGCAATTGCTGTTTTATATAAAATATTATATCACGTGATCTGATTTTTTTATAAAATATTCAATTAAACATATCAGAGAGTAACATACTTAAATTACAACTTTCTAGTACAAACAGTTTTATTTTAATTTTTTTTTGAAAAGTGTTTTGAAAAATCTTGTTATACCGTATAACAACAATAGTCTTTTTTGTTACGATTTTTTGATACGATTTGATTCGTTAATTTTTTTCTAAAAAAAATTATACCACGTGACCCATTTTTTTGTATTAAATATTTAAGTATATATATTAGACTACTAGAGAGTAATATACTTAAATTACAGCATTCTAGTCCAAATAGTTTTGTTTTAAACAATTTTTGAAAATTGGTCCTAAAATCTAGTTGTACCGCGATGATCTTTTATGACGCGATTGCTGTTTTATATAAAATATTGTATCACGTGCCCCAATTTTTTTTATTAAATATTTAAGTATATATATATTAGAGAGTAATATACTTAAATTACAACATTCTAGTACAAACAGTTTTATTTTAAGAATTTTTTGAAACTTTGTTTTAAAAATCTATGTTCCGTCCGTATAAAAACATATGTTATTAAAACATATGATGGTCTTTTTTGACAGGATTGAGAGTTTAGACAAAAAATTATTCTATGTGCATTAATTTTTTTCATTAAAACTGAAGATAAATATTTTGGAAAGTATTTTATTTAAATTACAGCATTTTAGTCCAAACATTTTTTTAAAGATTTTTTTTAAAATTGGTCCTAAAATCTTTTGTACCATTATGATCTTTTTTGACGCGATTGCCGTTTTATAAAAAATATTGTATCACGTGACCCAATGTTTTTTTTATTAAATATGTAAGTAAACGTATTAAAGAGTAACATACTCAAATTACAACATTCTAATATAAACTGTTTTATTTTAAGAAATTTTTGAAACTTTGTTTTAACATCTAGTTGTACCGTATAGAAGCTAATGGACTTTTTTGATACTTTTTTCTAAAAAAATTATATCACGTGACCAAATTTTTTTAATTAAATATTTAAGTATATATATTAGAGAGTAACATACTTAAATTACAGCATTCTATGTATAAACAGTTTATTTTAAGAATTTTTGAAACTTGGTCCTAAAATCTTTTTGCACCGTCGTGATGATCTTTTTTGACACGATTGCTGTTTTATATAAAAATATATATCACGTGACCCATTTTTTTAATAATTTTTAAGTAAACATACTGGAGAGTAACATACTTAAATTACAGCATTGTAGTAATAATAGTTTTATTTAAAAAAAAATTTGAAACCTGTTTTAAAATCTTGTTATATTGTTTGACAACATGATGGTCTTTTTTGACACTTTTGCTATTTTACACAAAAAATTATTCTACGTGTATTAATTTTTTTTGATAAAAATATAAATGAATATCTTAGAAAGCATCTTATCTAAAATACAGCATTTTAGTCCAAACAGTTTTATTTAAAAAAAAATTTGAAATCTTGTCGATGGGCTTTTTTTGCACGAAAATAATAAATTTGACTTAAGTTCCTAGACACAACATATTTTGCAATAGAAGACAATAATTTTCTGTGTGTCCATTACTTCGAAGTAGTATTTTTTCATCTCTTACCTTGGTTCCGTACCAAGTCGGCACCCTATTGACATCCTGTCTACCAGGAAAATTCAAGGGCCCAGGAGTTCCCAAAACAGCCCTGGAATTTTATTTGTAAAAACAGTAGAAGCAGTATTAAATATACTGTCTTTATTTGGAACTGATCCTTGGGTTGGCATCATCAATTGGTGACCAGGTTGTACCTAAAAATGGTAAAAAATAAGAAATG
>NW_020537758.1:4935989-4964398 GCF_003426905.1 Ctenocephalides felis | reverse complement strand
TACAAAATCATTACAAATGATCAAACACAACAAACAGTTTCTAGACAATCAATTAAATTAATTAATGAATTAAAAAAATAAAAAATTCATTCTGACAAATTTGCCATAATTTAAAAGTACAAACATCCTATTTCCCCAAAATGTATTGTCTCCCCAAAGTCCACAAACCTGAATGCTCCTTTAGACCATTGTACTACGTTGGCTCCCCATTCTATAATATCGCTAAAACACATTGCTAATATTTTAAAAAATGTCACAATTTCCTCTCCTCACTATGTAAAGAACTCTTACCAATTTGTGGATCTAATCAAAGACCGAAACATTACGGACGATCAAATTTTCTAAGCCTTGATGTAATTAACCTTTTCACATGTGTTCCCCATGATTTAATACTTGATTCAATTGAAAAACGCTGGCCCACTATTTGTAACTACACCGACTTGCCCATAACCACTTTCAAACACATCATTAACACTGTCCTGAATTGCTCTTATTTTAATTGTTTCAATAATTTTTATCTACAAATCAAAGGTACTGCTATGGGTTGCCCATTATCCCCTGGCATCATAGACCTAGTTTTACAAACCCTTGAAATTTCCGTTTTCTCCACATTAAATTTCCAAATATATTTTTACGTTAGATATGTAGATGACACTTTTTTTATAATAGACAAAGAACAATCAGATATAATAATCGATACCTTTAACAATTACAATAAGAGCATTCAGTTCACACATGAAACACAAATCGACAACAAATTAAACTTTTTAGACGTGACTGTACACAAAATTGACAACATTATTTGCACAAATTGGTACAGAAAAACTACATGGTCCGGGAGATACCTTCATTACGCGTCATATTGTCCCAAAAATTATAAAGTCAATACAATCATTTCTTTGATAGACCACGCAATCATGTTGTCTCACTCTTCTTTTCATACCCAAAACACAACATTAGTAACTAAAACTTTATTAGAAAACGGATATCCCCTCACCCTCATCAATTCCATTACCAATAAAAGACTTTCCTATCATAAAAGTAACAATTATCAATCCATCTCCAAGTTATTCCAAGACAACAATATTAAACCAACTTTTCACAGCATGCCTTACATTGAAGGCTTATTTGATTATTTTGCCAAATTACTCAAAGAAGAAAATATTTTCATTTCAGGAACAGCTCTATATTCTTTTAAAGAAATGTTTTCAAAAATTAAATCCACCACCCCTCCTAAATTCAATACTAACATAGTTTATTCCATCCCTTGCAAAAATTGTCAAAAACAATACATTGGCCAAACATCACAGTACATTCATAAGAGAATGAGACAACATGAATTAAGCGTCACTCATCATAAAAGCCGAAATTTCCAAAGTACTCTTGTTCAGCATTCCATCGAAAACTCACATAATTTCACCTTTGAACCCAATATTTTATATAGAGAGGATTGTACTTTTAAAAGACTTTTTTCTGAAAGCAGTTTAATCTTTTTGAATTCGTCAAAAAGTGTTAATAAAAGATCAGATCACAATATCATTCATGACTCATATTTAAATTTTTTAAACCTGATTAAAAATAATTAATCCTAATAGTTTTTGAATATGTGTATATATATACATGTATATATGTTGTAATATATGTACATCCATATATATGCTTATATGTATGTTTTTTGGGTATACACTATACACATACACTTGCATATGTGTTCATGTGTATAATTGTGGATACATTAATATATAGATATGTGCATATGTATGTATGAGTATGTAGGTGTGCATATACATGTTCATGTATGTATGTATATATATATATATATATATATATATATATATATATACATAATATTTCTCAACATTTACTAAAGCAATATTTTTCCTTTTTTCGTAAATTACCAAACAAGAGCCATAAAAAATCATTTTTGCCAAGAGTTCCGTGCTTTGTCCTTTACATCTGGCAGACAGAAATCCATATCAGTGTGTTTAAGTCTTGTGTAGTCGTAACATCTACAAATATCTTCCAAAAAAATCGAGTGTTTTTAACAAAAAAATATTAGTGATATGGATATATAAATTATTACAGGTAAATAATTTTTGCTTCTCAATTTTATATAAAACCTTTTTTAGTTAAGTCTTATTACTATCTATCCGGTACATAATCCATTCCTTTATAACAAAATTTTTTTCTAATTAATCTGTATTGACCATTGTTAATTAATGTTAATCAGTATTTTAAAAAACATTGTATTTGACATATATATATATATATATATATATATATAAATGTGTATATATAAATATGTGTGCAATATGATACAATATTGAATAGAGTAGAGTACAATAGGACTCATTGTCACACCCCATACAATAACTCTATTGTCACAGTACAATGTGCACATATATTTTACATATATACACATTTATATATATATATATATACATATATACAAGGCCGGATTTAGAAATTTGGCGCCCCGGGGCACTGACTAAAATGCCGCCCCATCCCTGAAGTTTTACGAACTTTCGAACTTTTGTTTAAAGCAATCGCGCTGCTTCAGCTGCGTAGGGACAAAATATAGAAGCGCGTAAGCGCCGCGTCGCCGTCTAACGGACAAACAATTTTACAGAACGCATATAAATGTAAAGAAATTTATACTTATTATTATAATATCTTTAAAATATCTGATAATTTAATGCGCATATGTTTTATGATCACTTTTGTCCGCCAAATATTTCTTTTTCAAATTTTTTATCGAAACCGCTAAACGTGCCTCCCACAAATTTAAGCAGTTATTTATTCTGTAATTTTTTTATATGATATTGGACGCTTTTTTTTCTCAAAAACTGAATTATCATTTTTGGCATTTTGGCCCGTATCTTCAAAACAGTTGAACCTGCCTTGGCCAATAGTTAATCAGCACGTCTCCTTATCAATCATTTAAATCGGTTGATCCGTGTTCTCGAAATCGACTTGAATAATTAAAAAATATTAGATTTGTATTGATGGCGAAACGTGCTGATTAGCTTTTGGCACAGGCAATTACGAAAAATGGTAATTGAATTTCGATATTTCTTCTCTGAAACAGCTACGCAGCGCGATTGCTTTGCAAAAAGTTCATAATTTTCAAAAAATTTCAAAATACAAAAAATGAGTTTTAAAAGTCTTTTTTTTTCATTTTTCAAAAAATTTTAAAGTTCTTCAAATGTAATTTTTAGTACGGGATGTTTCAGGAACCCAAATTTTGCATTGCAATCGTATTATGGTTTGTTAATTATATTTCTTGAAAGAAAAAATGTTGTTAAAAAAAAGTTGATTATATTGTATAGATTTTTTTTAACTATCCAAATTTTGCCGCCCCCCAAAATTTGCCGCCCTGGGCAGTAGCCCCGATTGCCCCTACTGTAAATCCAGCACTGCATATATATATATACATATATATATATATATATATATATATATATATACATTTGTATATTATATATTATATCGCGGATATGTGACGTTTTCGGAATATCAAAATTCAATCACAAGACATAAATATATGTACATTCGTGACGAAAAGGATTTTGCAATTGAAACAAAATTTTGCCAAATTTTCAAAAATATACAAACATATACTTCAAGTACGAATTTAAAATTTACAGTTCAGTTTGGAAATGTACATATTTCAAATGCGTTATTCTGATCGTAAGAAATATATCCTCAGATGGATTCCTTCGGCACCTCTTGGTAATGTAAACATTCTCAAGCGATAAGATCGTCACTATATGTTTTCTGAACGATAAAATATCTAGTGATTGTAATTATCTATGTGAAAATGTTTAAAACTATTTTTATTAATCATTGATCAAAATTTATTGATTACGGATTGTTTCCCTTGAATATTTAATTCTGGTACGGAAAGTTCCAGCAAGGCACCATGCCATAAATAAAAAAATTTGTATTTATTACTATTTTAATATCGATTGGTGCTTATATTAGTAAAAACTATATTTTTGTTTTTTCTCCAAGGGTTTTTTTCATAAGGGGTTCGTCGGTTGTTTTATTGAATCCGAATCGCCCGCAATTACTACTGGATTGTTCGCTAATTTGCACCCTTTTGGTTTTTGGCGACCCCATATAATAAAATACACCCTTTATACATATATATATATATATATATATATATACATAATAGTCTTCATTTATATTCAAGACACCTAGATAGATTTTTGATTTTTTTACATCAAAAGTATTCCTGAATCAAATCCGTAAGTCTAAGCACGAATCTTTTATCAAATGTATATATACATTTATATATATATATATATATATATATATATATTTGTATATTTGTATAGATATTTGTATCTGTATGAGGGTTGGTAATAAAAGAACTTTTGTGGTGATAAGAAACATCTAAAAAAAGGTCATCCCTTTAGATAAAGCGCAACCCTATACCTTAGTTTCCGTTTATTTGAGATCAAAAAACTATTTCCTGGACTTATATATGTATATATATATATATATATATATATATATAAGTATTTTTTTATATGCTAAATATTTAAAAAAATTAATTTTAAGACAAATTTATCGAAAGTGTTAAGGCAAAATGCATGAACTTTCCGATACGTATTACTTGATCAATATGATAAATTTTATTTTTTAATTTTGGTCCCAAAGGACTCAGATTGACTTTAAACGTCGAGAAGTAATAAAATTGGCAAATCAAATATTTTGGTATAAAATATAAAATTCTTCTCTAATAATGTAAAAAAATAACACTTTTGTTATTTTTGTAGTAAGTATTAGTAAAAAAATGAAAATTTTGTTATTTTTGTAACAAATATTAGTATCATAAATAGTAAATTATAATTAAAAAAGTTTTGTTTTACAATTTTGGTCTCAAAAGACTCAGAATGACTAACACCGAGAAGTAATAAAATTAGCAAGTCAAATTTTTTGGACAAAATGTTAAATTCTACTGTAAAATGTAATAAAATGAAAATTTTACTATTTTTGTAGTAAATATTAGTATTAAAAATAGTATAATATAATAAAAAAAATTTGTTTTGCAATTTTGGTTTCAAAAGACTCAGAATGATTTTAATCGTCGATAAGTAATAAAATATAAGCAAGTCAAAAAAACGAATATTTTACTATTTTTGTAGTAAATATATGTAATATAAATAATAATGAAAAAAAATAATTTTAATCAAATAAAAGTAACAATAAAAAAGTGAATTATTAGAACTTATTTTTTTGGTGCAATGAGAAAATTTGTAATTAAAATGCAAAATATTATACAAAAAGATTCAATCTGATTTATTTGTTTATACAATTAATTATTTCAAAATATTTTCAACTAAATTATTAATATAAATAATTAAAAAAATAAATTTTGTTAGAGCTTTTTTGGAGCTTTTTTTAGATGGAGGTGAAAGATGCATTATTAGATTTTTTTTTTGTAAAGCATTGTTATTCTAATTAATAAAGTTTATAAACAAAAATATTATTTAGTATTCAATTTAGGCTCTAGTAATAAAATTAGCAAAAAAATTTTAGCATAAATTTCACTTAAACTTAATTATCTATTACAATGTGTGTGTCGAAGTGATAAAAAAAATTCTGTCGCCCTTCTAGTATCTATCTGTAGGGCAAATGCAAATAATACAAATAGATAATCTAAGATTTAATCTTATCTTTAGAAAATAAACAAATGAACTAAATTCGAAACTGGAACCCTCTTATTTCTTGACGCCCTTCGACGAGGGCGTGAAAATATATATATATATATATATACTAGCTGACCCGACAGACGTTGTTCTGTACTCATGTCTACAATTTTTCAATTTTTTATACTAATATTTACTGCTTAGTTAAAAATAATAATTACTGTTTTTTGAATTACTATTTACACCAATATATGAGTGATGTTGAATGTAGAACTATTTCAAATAAAATGATTGTTCTCAATTCCCACAGTTAACACTTTAATTATTCATTTAACAAATATTAAAAAATGTTCAATAAAATTGTATATTAAAAATTATACACTGCGATTTATAGAACAAATTTATTTCCAATAGCTCAATTTATTTTATTGCATTTAAGGGTTATATAGTATTTTTAGTCATACCTGTAGATGTAGATGTATAAATGAATGATTTTTTGTTTATTCACGACTAAAACATTGATTTTCCAAATTTATCACACTAAAAATAATCGTATGCCTTTGTGATTTATGGTTATAGCATAAGATATACGTGTTGAAAATTGAAATCTTTTAAAAAGTACAACAAATTCAGAAAGAATTAATATATAGCATTCGCGGCAAAGGTGCAATATCACCTTTTATTTTTCTACCCAAAATATATGCTTCAATAATGTTGCCTATAATTTTTATAATTTCGTACCATATTTTAACTGGCTTTTAGTAATTTTAATATCTAAATTACATTTTTTTCTCCAATAAATCAATATACATTATTGCTTAAGTTTATATTTGAAGTGAATTAATTTGTCAAATCCTGTTCACATGTGCTCTATTCAACTTACAATCAACAAAATTATTGCTCTGTGAATTTTTTTACTGTGCTCCAATTTACTTGATATTTTGGAAATAGGCTAATCTTTATCTTAATTTCAATGTTTTTAACAATTTGCACTCCGTCACCATCCACAGCATTAATTGGATTATTACTCTTTTAATTCTGATTTTATCAGAACTTGTAATACACTATTTTAAAGGTGATTAAATGAGCTACAACTTTCTCTATCATTAATTTTACCGTAACTTCTCTTATTGTAAAACGGCGAAGGGTTAAAAGGCTCGAAAGACCTCTGGTTGCTTAATTAATCATACATCTATCAATATTTGGGTAACGAAATAATAATAAACAATAATAATTAGTCAGAAAAATACCTCGAATTTTCATATATATATATATACTTTTATACGTATTCTTTCAGAGGTATTATGATGAGAAATTGGTTGTTTTTTTTAAATGTTTTTTTTTCATGAAATCATGAGTTTTTTGAAAATCATTTGTACTAAAGTTGTGGTATTTTCTAGAATCCATCAAGATCTCTTAAACCAAGTTAATTCTAGATTGAATACGATTATTTTTAATTTTGGTGGATATGGCACTCAAAGTATTTGATTTAAATGAAAAAAAAAACATTGCATGCGTCCTTTATCTGCATGATAGCTCACTCATTTTACACGCAGAAGTACTCATTTTAAAGCTTATTTTGAGCACTATAAAAACCCATTTTCATATCTAGCCTAATAATGTTCCTAAAACACTATAAAATAACGATTTATTAAGATTTTAATTGATATAATTCTGTTCATTACATGATTTTCGTTAAGATGTATATTTTTGAAGGTGTTAGCAAAAAATGATGAAAAACGCAAAAAAGAAACAAATATTCAGTAGCCAGTAACTTGAAAAGTATTTCCTTTTTTGAAAAACATTATTAAATATTTTCCTCGTATAATTAGTTCTTTTATCGATACCCAACGTTATTTTGAAAAAAGTAAAATTACACCACTGAAAAGAAATGTCATCCACCCGAGAAGTGGTAAAGGATTCTAAATTGTTTTCACTTCTGAAGAGTAAGATAAACCTAGTTCCAAAATTCCAAACAAATTGGAAAACAGTAAAAATTTCAGACCCAAAGCGCTCCATTGAGTAAATATTCCGTACCCAATGACAAACATATGAATTTTTGACACAATGAAACTTCTAAATAATTTTTTTTGTATTGCGACTTAGTATAGTAAGGCAAAACGACTGCAAATTGAATATGTTTGAGCGCAATCACTTATGGCTCGCTCCTTTGCGCGAATTCGTACGGCGAATCTGTTCGCAAAGTGCGCAAACAAAATTATTGCAAGCAAAAGCAAACCACGCGCACGTCAGACGCATGCGCAGACTGCATCACTTGTCAAATGCATGTTATATTATTTGCATCTTATATTAATTTAATTTTTGGCGCATCTCAGCTGCTTTTCGGCATTAATAATGTAGACATTACATTTTCCTTATTCATAATTATGAATTTATTATATTCTAATATCGCCTTAGCCTATAAGTGAATAGAAATGATCGGCAAATGACAGTCCTCAATTATTTTTAATGTCAAACTAAGCTTCAAATATTTTCAAGGGCAAACAATGATAAGCGGTTTTTTGTAATTTTTTCTATTTATTTCTACAATTTAGCTATATTTCTATGAATCAAAACATTCTAAAAAATTTCCCGAACAAACTTCAGGAAGATTCATAAAAATCCGAATTATAGTTTAGAAGGAAATATGAAACTTACATTGTTACAGAAGAATTTTATATATAAGATATATATATATATATATATAATAAGAAATCCTAATATATTTATATAAATACTTCAACTAAATTTAAATTCTTAAGTTTGACTCTAATTTAAATTTGTTCTTACAAGAATCTCATAAGATTTCAATCCGAATCTGATCAGAATTTCGTTTTTTTTTGATACGGAACTCGAAATATAGCGAATAAAATGTTTTGTATGTATGTATATTGTATTTTTCTGTATAATACAATATTTGTGATGGAATTCTATTTTGCGATTTAAGATAAAACAGTATTTCCGGGCAAGCTGGTGATTTAATACCGGATCCGAACAAATCGAAGACGTTTGCAACGAAAATCCTCTCTCCTGTATATAGAAATATATATATATATATATATATATATATATATATGAATATATATAATTCAATATTTTTGCATTACTAAATAAAAACAAAGTTGGACCACTTACCATTGATATGAATAAATTTAACACTCATTTTTAATAAATAAAATTATAAATCTATATATATATACATATACATTTTTAAAATATTAAATTAATACGTAATATAATAATCAAGTAAAAAATCATAAATATATATAATACATAAGAAATAAAGTAACTTACCATATAAAACGTTGACGAAAGTCTTTTTTCGAATTTTTAGAAATTTTGTCGCATACATAAATTTTCTCCAAATTTAAGTTTACAACGATTCAGAATGACTTGAAACATCGAAAAAAAGTAAAAAATAATACATTAAATTTTATGCTATAAACAATTTTTTTTTTTTAAATTCAAGAATAAAAAAAATCAAATTCCAGTGTATATACTATTCTTTATTTTGTACTTTTTTATTTAAAATTATGTTATTGTTCATTATATTTACTAGATGTTAAATTATTTAGCAGTGGTAACAAATATTGTTTTTAAAGAAAATCCGGTATGTACACATAGATAAAAAAGTTAAAAAATTCAGAATTGATTTTAATAATATAAGTTAGAAAATACACAAAAAATATAAATACACAAAAAATATAAATACACAAAAAATATAAATATACACAAAAAAATATTATAATAATTAAATGAAATTATGAATTGTACAAACAAGATAAATATAATACTATATATAAAACTTAAATAATACAGAAAATTACATTATAAATGAAAATTATAAATTATCTGAAAAATAAATAATCCAATTTGTATATACAAAAATTTAAATGCATTTAAATCTATATATATAAAAAAATGTGTAAGTGAAATTTTAGATAAAATAAATACATTAAATATTGATATAAAAACAACATGTATTAATTTTGTTAATATTGTGCACAATTGAGTTTATATATATATATATATATATATATATATATATATATATTAATAATATTATAACCTATTTATATCTAGCTAAGTCTTAATATAATATTATACAATTTTCTATTCAAACAACAGAATTTTAACAATATAATAAGTAAACAAAATCAACGAACTGTGTAAACAACGAACAAATTACTTACATTTTTAATAAAAATCAAAATTACTAATATTATTAATAAAAACATTTTTTTATATAAAAAGAGAGATAGGTCTTATTCTAAATTTATATATATACAATAAATTAAAAAAACTTTGGTGATCGATCTTGAAGTACTTATTATATTAAATTTAATTTGGCATTGAAATTCTCGGTTAATTAAGTGATTTTTAACAAATTATTAAGCAAAACGTCTTATATAAATATTAAAATATAAATTGTAAATTGAAATTATGTAATACATATTGTTTATAAGTATACAAAACAAATTTTGCTAACTTTCTATCTAAACGATTTAATTTCATTAAAACTAAATAAAAATTATACTAACTACAATATTTATTAAATATTTTCATAATCTATATATATACACATATATATGTATATATGTTTGTATATAAGGACTTAGTTATTTTCTATATATTACATGTATTTTAAATCCTTTTATAAAGAAGAAATATAAAGCAAGGATTTGTTCCTAATCCTTTTTTCAAAACGACAATGAAAGGATTTTGACACTTATTTGTGCATTTAGCGGAAGAACAAATTCGATACGGACTTTAATAAAATATATATACATTTATACATACATACATACATATATATATATATATACATATACAAATATATATATATATATATATATATCGAATATTTACTCAAAATTTTTTATATACTATTTTCAAAGCAATAGTTCCTTACATAAAATAAATTTAACAAAAATTCTAAATAAGTAGTGAACTAAAAAAATAATTTTTATACCAAAAAAATTAATTGGGAATTAAAAAAAAACGTATTTTGTATTTCTAATTTAAGTAAATTAATTACAAATACCGTAAATATAATTTTATAATTTTTTTTCAAAGCGTCCCACGTAAAACCGGTACCAAAGATTGTTTTTTAACCCGAAAAGATGCCTCGATTCAGGTTGAGTAACAAAATACCTTACCGGTTTTAAGTGTGACACCAAAAAATTTTTTTTTTAAATAAAATTAATATATATATATATATATATATATATACTATATATATTAAAATTGAATATACAAAATTTTTATTAAATTTTTGTTTTTATTTACAGACAAAATGTATATTGAAGAAATTTGATAAAAGCTGTAGTGCTGAGTCATCAAATGGTGAGTGATTTTTTTTAATATTTATATTTATATATATATATATATATGTATATATGTATTTTAATTTTTCCGATTTAAAATTTATGATCTAAAAACCTCATTTTTTCTTTAAAATAATGCTAATAATATTATTTTATGTATATTTATCATTTGTAACCAAATAATTAAAAATTGATTCTGCAAAGATTATTATTTCAAGGATTTTATATAAATGTAAAATTGTAGTGAGAATACAAAATTCATATCCATTTATCAATTTCAAAATTCAATTCATTCATTACATAATAACATAATTCTTAATTTTTTACACGGTAGAACAAGTATTAAAAAAAAGTTAAAAATTTTTTTTAAAATAAAACTGTACTAGAATGCTGTAATTTAAGTATGTTACTCTCTAATATGTTTATTTAAATATTTAATAAAAAAATGGATCATGTGATATAATATTTTATACAAAACAGCAATCGCGTTAAAAAAGATCATCACGGTACAAGATTTTAGAACCAAGTTTCAAAAATTCTTAAAATAAAACTGTTTGCACTAGAATGCTGCAATTTAAGTATGTTACTCTCTAATATGTTTAGTTAAATATTTAATAGAAAAATGTGGGTCACGTGATATAATATTTTATATAAAATCACAATCGTATCAAAAAAAGACCATCATAATAAAATTTCAAGTTATTCTGAATCGAATGCCAAAAGTATGTGTGTTTGTGTGAAGAGATTTTTATTTTAATTATTTATCTATCGAGCTTAACTTTTATATTTATATATAATTACACAATAAAAAAAATTGAACGAAGAAATTTTTTAAATAAATGAAGATAATTTTTTAAAGAAATGAGGCTTTTAGTTTACAAATCATTTTATGTTTAAAAACTTTCATAAGTTTAGGAGATTCTACAACAACTTTTTATTTATCAAATATTTAATATTTTTATTTACAATTTAAATTTAATTATCAGCAACATTAATTACTTAGTTTAAAACTTGTGCACACTTACACTAACATACCACTTGAAGAAATGTTTATAAATCCAAAAAATCCTCCACACTTTTTTTAGTTTTAGTTAACAAACTTTACACTTAACCTTTGTTTTAAAAAAAAATGTCACTGAATTTAATTATTTTTATTATTTATTTTTTTTTTTACTCATCGCCCCTTTCCCGAGCCCCCATCCAAGGGCGTAGAATAAGGGGCATTGGTTTTCATATCTTCGTACCTCCAACATCATCATCATCATCATACTTAGAAGTCACTCCTAAATCTTTGTTTTTGTTCAAAATTGATGTTGGCCTATCAGAAGTCTCTCTTTGGTAAAGATTTGATTTGTGGTACGAATTTTCTGGTAACTTACTGGTTTTATCATCATTGACATCTAGAACAAATGGTACAAAAATTTTATTACCCTTCAGTATTTTTTAACTTCCCTTAGGGTAGTTATAGTAATGGGCCGAAAATGGAAAATGAAAATTTTTGCATTTCTCGACGTTTCGAAGGTTTCTGAACATTTTACTGGCATACCTCAGAAACCAAATGAATGTGTGTGTATGGATACAATTTTTAGTCCACGTTTTCGGGCGCACGGATCAACCGATTTGAATGGTTTAAAAAACATTCGATCCCTATTGATAGGGAGATGTGCTGATTAGTTTTTGGCAAAGGCAGGTCCAGCCGTTACGGAGATACGAAGCAACGAGTGCAGAAAATACAAATCGAGTTTTTGAGAGAACGGAGTATCCGATTTTAATGATTTAAAAAACATTCAATATGTAATGCTTGGGAGAAGAGGTGATTAATTTTTGGCAAATGCAGGTCCAGCGGTTTTGGAGATACAGGGCTAAATGTGCAAAAAATGGCAGTTTTTGAGTGAACTAAGCGTCCGATTTGAAACCGATCTAAAAAACTTTCTGCTTGTGTTGACAAAACAATTGCTTTTGAGGATAAAAAATCATTACATCTTTTTTTTATTTTCCATAAAATATTTTTGTAATTTTGGATTAAAAATTCAAAAAATTTAGCAGTCTAAGCGCAATCTAAGCGCCACTCTGGTACAAATGTCCACCCAAGTGCGTTTAGACTGCTTATGTACGGGAGTACTTTTCCAATTTTGTGGAAAACTATTGAAAAATGTGAAAATGCCGCCAAGCCAAGCACAGTATAAGTGAAAATGTCGCACAGAATTATTAACTTCCCGAAGGAGAAGTTTATGTTTTCATCAAAAAAAATCCGATTCGCTAATTTTATGTTTTCTCGACGTTTCAAGCCATTATGAATCGAATGAGACCAAATTTGGAAAAAGTATGTGTGTGTGTGTGTGTGTGTGTGTGTGAACAGATTTTTTGCCGTAAATCGACGTTTTCTCCAAAACGGCTGGACCGATTTCAAAAATTTAAAAGCCATTCGATGTATCTCGATGAGGACTATCGTTTCTCATCGGTTGTGCGGCGATCGGCCGGGCCGTTTCCTTGTAAAATGCAGAAAAGTGAAAAATTTTTCGTCCACGTTTTAGCCCGCAATTCTGAATCGATTCTGAAAATTCAAAAACCATTCGATAGATATTGGTTGGGAATCGTGCTGATTAGTTTTTGGTAAAGATCGGCCGGGCCATTTTCTTGTAATAAAGTTTTAAAAAAAAAAATTTCGACGATTTTTATGATTTTTTTTTTGACGGTAGATACCATAGTTTTCTAGGTCATACTAAAATATTACGGCCCTACGACAACTCGTTTAGCTTTAAAAATTCGTCAAAGTTTGCAAAAATTGGTATCGTTTTTTTTGACATTTGTCAAAATTAGACTTTTGATCGACGTTTTCTCAAAAACGCCTGAACCGATTTCAGAAATTTAAAAGCCATTAAATGTATCTCAATGAGGACTATCGTTTGTCAGTTTTGTGCGACGATCTGTCAAGCCGTTTCTTTGTAATTTGAAAAAAAGTGTTAAACTTTTCGTCCACATTTAAGCTCATCCTACCGAACCGATTTTAAAAAATCAAAAACTGTTCGAAAGATATTGGTTGGGAATGGTACTAATTAGTTTTAGGTGAAAATCTACCGAGCCGTTTTATCGTAATTAACTGTTGAAAAAAAAACTTAAGCCGATTTTTATGGAATTTTTTTTAGCGATATATACCATGGTCTTATAGAACTTACTGAAATATTACGGCCTTACGACAAATAGTTTGATTTTAAAAATTCATCAAAGTTTGAGAAAATGAGTAGCTCTTTTGACATTTGTTAAAATAAAAATTAGACTATTTACTTGGTATAATGATAGAGTACTTAGTCTAGAACATAATAAACTATTGAAGTCCTGGAAACTGGTTCAATTATAAAAATTATTGATTTTTGAAAATGTGCTTTTAGAAAATACTCCGAGTCAAAGTGTTCGTTCGTTTTCAATTATGTGTAATAAATCCACTCGGAAAACTTTTAATAACTCATAAATTAATTTATTTTTTATTGATTAAGTCGATTATTTAAAAATATCGGGAAGTTCATGTAACTCGCCTCAAGGCTAAATACCAAACCAACTAGTTTGCAAATGCGTTTAGACTGTGACTATGTTGGAGCACTTTTTTAATTTTGTGTAAATTAGGCAACTATTTTTTTTTAAATTGAATTCGAAATGAAATGACTATTGTAAATGTGATAATTGATTTATGATTTACATTTGATTTGCTCAGATATAACAAAATAGCAAAAATAATGAAAGTTACAGTATTTGTAATAATATATTTGAAAGCGTTTAAAATTTCTCGAATATTTCATTACGGTACGGGAAGTTCCAGCAATTTGCCTTAAGGCACGATGCCATACACCACTAGTTTGTAGTTATTTTTTTACCTGTTTCTGGTTTAACCAAAACATATGCCACAGGTGAACTTGAGCCACTCCTTTCTGGTGACACGCCATCTCTGGACGTGTTTGTAATATTTAGAGGACCTGGTTGGTGTAAATTTTGTTGTGGTAGGGTTGTATTTGGTGTACAAGGGCATCCTGCAAGGCAGGACCAAGGGCCGTAGATTGGGCCAGCGTACAAAGCCTAGGAAAAAAAATATAATTAGTTAAAAGTGATAAGGGATGGTGATTTTGTGTTGATTTTTACCTGGAGGTGTGCATGTAGGTCTGCGGCTGCTAAATGTGATTCTAGAGGGTTTGCAGTCCATGGATAGAGGAATGGATTGAGAACTCCTGAAATTAAATATTAGAGAGTAATATACTTCAATTACAGTATTTTAGTACAAACAGTTTTATTTTAAAAAAAATTTGAAAATTGGTTCTTAAATCTTGTTGTACCGTGATGATCTTTTTTGACACGGTCGCTGTTTTATATAAAATATTGTATCACGTGACCCAATTTTTTTTACTATATATTCAAGTAGACATATTGGAGAGTAACATACTTAAATTACAACATTCTAGTATAAACAGTTTTATTTTAAGAAATTTTTGAAAATTGGTATTTTAAGGTAAACTTTGTTTAATATCTTGTACCGGGATGATCTTTTTTGACGCGATTGCTGTTTTATACAAAATATTGTATCACGTGACCCAATTTTTTTATTAAATATTTAATTAAACATGTCAGAGAGTAACATACTTAAATTACAACATTCTAGTACAAATTTTGAAAAATCTTGTTATACCGTATAACAACACTAGTCTTTTTTGTTACGATTTTTTGATACGATTTGATTCGTTAATTTTTTTCTAAAAAAAATTATGCCACGTGACCTATTTTTTTGATTCAATATTTCATTCAATATTTAAGTAAACATATTAGAGAGTAACATACTTAAATTACAACATTCTAGTACAAACAGTTTTATTTTAAGGAATTTTTGAAAATTGGTACTAAAATTTTGTTCTACCATGATGATTTTTTCACGCGATTGCTGTTTTATATAAAATATTATACCACGTGACTCAATTTTTTTTATTAAATATTCAAGTAAACATGCTAAAGAGTAAAATACTCAAATTACAACATTCTAGTACAAACAGTTTTATTTTAAAAAAAATTTAAACTTTGTATAAAATCTAGTTATACCGTGTGACTACAATGGTATTTTTTGATACGATTTGATGTGATAATTTTTTTCTAAAAAAAATTATATTACGTGACCCAATTTTTTTGGTTAAATATTTAAGTAAACATATTAGAGAGTAACATACTCAAATTACAACATTCTAATACCAACAGTTTTATTTTAAGAAATTTTCGAAAATTAGTATTTTAAGGTAAACTTTGTTTAATATCTTGTACCGTGATGATCTTTTTTGACGCGATTGCTGTTTTATAAAAATATTGTATCACGTGACCCAATGTTTTTTTATTAAATATCTAAGTAAACGTATTAGAGAGTAACATACTCAAATTACAGCATTCTAGTACAAACAGTTTTATTTTGAGAATTTTTTGAAATTTTGTTTTAAAATCTAGTTGTATCGTTGACAACAATGGTCTGTTTTGATATGATTTTTTGGTACGAATTGATGCGATAATTTTTTTCTAAAAAAATATATATGACGTGACCCCATTTTTTTTTATCAAATATTTAAATAAACTTATTAGGGAGTAATATACTTAAATTACAACATTCTAGTACAATCAGTTTTATTTTAAAAAAAAATTGAAATTTTATTGTTTTAAAATCTAGTTGTGCCGTATGAAAACATATGTTATTAAAACATGATAGTCTTTTTTGACAGAATTGAGATTTTAGACAAAAAATTATTCTACATGCATTAATTTTTTTTATTAAAACTGTAGATAGGTATCTTGGAAAGTATTTTATTTATATTACAGTATTATATTTTAGTTCAAACATTTTTTTCAAGATTTTTTTTAAAATTGGTCCTAAAATCTTTTTGTACCATTATGATCTTTTTTGACGCGATTGCCGTTTTCTAAAAAATATTGTATCACGTGACCCATTTTTTTTATTAAATATTCAAGTGAACGTATTAGAGAGTAACATACTTAAATTACAGGATTCTAGTACAAAATGTTTTATTTTTAAATTATTTTTGAAACTTTGATTTAAAATCTAGTTGTACCGTACGACAGCAATGGTCTTTTTCGATACGATTTTTTGGTACGATTTGATACGATAATTTTTTTCTAAAAAAATTATATCACGTGACCAAATTTTTTTTATCAAATATTTAAGTATATATATTAGAGAGTGATATACTTAAATTACAGCATTCTAGTACAAACAGTTTTATTTTAATATTTTTTTTGAAAATTGGTCTTAAAATTTTGTTGTACCTTGATGATCTTTTTTGACACGATTGCTGTTTTATATAAAGTATTATATCATGTGACCCAATTTTTTTTATTAAATATTTAAGTAAACATATTAGAGAGTAACATACTCAAATTACAGCAATCTAGTACAAAAAGTTTTATTTTTAAATTATTTTTGAAACTTTGATTTAAAATCTAGTTGTACCGTACGACAGCATTGTCTTTTTTGATACGATTTTTTGGTACGATTTGATACGATAATTTTTTTCTAAAAAAATTATATCACGTGACCTAATTTTATTTAATAAATATTTAAATAAACAAATCAGAGAGTAACATACTCGAATTACAGCATTCTAGTATACATAGTTTTATTTTAAGAATTTTTTGAAACTTGGTTCTAAAATCTGATCCGTGATGACGTTTTTTGCTGTTTTATGTAAAATATTATATCACGTGACCCAAATTTCTTTTATTAAATATTTAAACAAATATATTAGAGAGTAACATACTTAAATTACATCACTCTAGTGCAAATAGTTTTATTTTAACAATTTTTTGAAAATTGGTCCTAAAATCTTGTTGTACCGTGATGATCTTTTCTGATACGATTGCTGTTTTATATAGAATATTATATCAAGTGGCCCATTTTTTTATTAAATATTTAAGTAAACATATTAAAGAGTAACATACTCAAATTACAACATTTTAGTACAAACAGTTTTATTTTAATAATTTTTGAAAATTGGTCCTAAAATCTTGTTGTACCGTGATGATCTTTTTTGACACGATTGCTATTTTATACAAAAAATATTTGTTTTATGTAAAATATTATGTCACGTGACACAATTTTTTTTATTAAATACTTAAGTAAACATATTAGAGAGTAACATACTTAAATTACAGCATTCTACTACAAACAGTTTTATTTTAATAAATTTTTGAAACTTTGCTTTAAAATCTTCTGTATGACACCATGATGGTCTTTTTTGACGCGATTGCTATTTTACACAAAAAATTATTCTACGTGTATTAATTTTTTTTTGATAAAAATGTAAATGAATATCTTAGAAGGCATCTTATCTAAAATACAGCATTTTAGTCCAAACAGTTTTATTTTTAAAAAAATTTGAAATCTTGTCGATCGTCCTGTTTGACACAAAAATAATAAATTCGACTTGAGTTCCTAGACACAACATATTTTTTGCAAAAGAAGACAATAATTTTTCTCGTGTGTCCATTACTTTCGAAGTATTTTTTCATCCCTTACCTTGGTTTCCGTACCAAGTCGGCACCCTATTGACATCCTGTCTACCAGAAAAATTTAAAGGTCCAGGAGTTCCCAATACAGCCCTGGAATTTGTATTGGTAAAAACTGTAGAAGCAGTATTAAACATATTATCTTTGTTTGGAACTGATCCTTGGGTTGGCATCATCAATTGGTGACCAGGTTGTACCTAAAAATGGTAAAAAATATGAAATTTATATATTCAATAAAATATTAAGCTGGTGTATGAATTTTATTCCTTTACCTTGTGGTATGGTTGCCCAGTGGTATGTGGTGTTCCCTGGTTTGGTAAATTTGTTGAAGTTTGTCCCTGGACCGTTTTGGGTTTTCTTCGGGGTCTGTATTTGTAGTCGGGGTGTTCTTTCATGTGCAAAGCTCTGAAAAAAAAAATAAGTCAAAAAGTTAATATTATGTTTTAAGTCGTTTTGAATCATTTGGCACAAAATTTGACATTGAATGTGTGCCATCATTCTGCATATGAAAAAATATTTATTGGGTGAGATGGAATTTCTATTGGTCTTGCTAGTAGATATTAGATCTAAGAAATTTAATGCAAAAAGGGCAAATTTACAGCAAAAGCTAGTGGTCATGGAATCGTGCCTTAAGGCAAATTAGTAGAACATCCCATGACATAATTTAAGATTACTAAACGCTTTAATTTTATTTTATTATTGTATAGAATTTTTTTTGTGTACGTTTCGACACTGAATCTGTGTCGTCCTCAATCAATTCCAAAGATGTTTATTATATACGTTTTGACACTAAATTAGTGTCATTTTTCAGATATTCTGAAGATATTCACCCTGTTTGTTTTGATCTTAAATCTGATTATTTTGAATAATTTATTTTGTACGTTTTGACACAGAATTTGTGAATGAATGAATGAATGAATAAAACTCATTCATTTGTCTCTAAGTTATACCTAAAACATTTTTTTTAAATTTTCAAAAAATTTTTCATGCTCTTCCCATACAAACTTTGATTGAATTGCGCTCTATCTAAACGTTAATATTAAAAGCTAAAACTTTCAGAGAATTGTTTTTTATCTATTTGGAACCATTTGAGCTCCTGGGAGCAAGGAAATTCGAAAATGACCATTTTAAGGACCAACCTAATATATATATATATATATATATATATATATATATATATATATATATATGATTTAGTAGTTAATTTTGATGTTGAAATATATGAGTGAGTTCTTGAGGGCGATACATCAAACAAAGAAAAGCCAAAGATTTATAAAATAATCTTTATTTCCAAACGTTTCGACATTCAATTTAATGTCATCATCAGTGGATATTACGTTGGTTAGTTACATATAGAGAAGTGTACACAGCACTAGAGATTTGGCACTAACATTTATACAACTAACTTGTCAGCACTATGCATTTTTTATATAATTTTTTTGTATGATGTAAACAGAAAAATGATAGTTTTATTGAACAAAAATGTAAGTAGAATTATGTAATTTCTGCCACGACTTCTGTACTTTGCTAGTACCGAGGCATGTATCATACATGTATCATACATGCCTCGGTACTAGCAAAGTACAGAAGTCGTGGCAGAAATTACATAATTCTACTTACATTTTTGTTCAACAAAACTATCATTTTTCTGTTTACATCATACAAAAAAAAATTATATAAAAAATGCATAGTGCTGACAAGTTAGTTGTATAAATGTTAGTGCCAAATCTCTAGTGCTGTGTACACTTCTCTATATGTAACTAACCAACGTAATATCCACTGATGATGACATTAAATTGAATGTCGAAACGTTTGGAAATAAAGATTATTTTATAAATCTTTGGCTTTTCTTTGTTTGATGTATCGCCCTCAAGAACTCACTCATATATATATATATATATATATATATATATATATATATATATATATATATAAGATTATATTCGTGCTTAGAATGACAAAGCCAATCGAACACAATTGAGTTTCTCTGTCAGAAAAGAAACGACATTTAATGTTATTAATCACCATGTCAGTTCCTAAACACATTTACACTAATATCTACTATTTTAGAGAATATTTTACTACGAAATTTTATTAATTACGCCGTGACGTATTTTAGATTATCATTTGTTTTGCAATCCTAATCATAATGACAATCATAACGCGCAAGATTCAAACTAAAGAAAATTAGGTATTTTTCTTTACATAATATATATATATATATATATATATATATATATATATATATATATATATATTATACCAAGTCTGTTTTTACACGGTAGATTGGTTCCAGAAGAAGCCGTGTAAAAAAAAACGTGTAAAAAAAGACAGTGATCTTATACAAAAATAGGCGATTTGTTCCTAATCTCTAAAACCTATTAAAATTAGTGAAAAACAAGAATTTTTTAGAACAAGAATTTTTTAGAACAAGAATTCATGTTTATTTTATTAAATCAAATATATAATGCTTATTTTCACAAGCATAGTAATTAATGATAAAAAAGATATGAACTCTAATCTTAAAAGTAATATAAATTAAATGTATGGCAAGTTCAGGAACTAAAAAACTATGCTGTGAACGAAAAAAATAGGTTATTCAATTTTTAAAAAAATAAAATAAAAAAATAAAATTCACTTAAATCTTTAAGCTAGTGTTTGCAAACTATCGATACTATCGATGGTTTCAGACTTTTTTCTTTCATAAATACTTTTTTGTGATATGAACATACTTCGCAAAAATTAAATTTGACAAAGAAAATTTAAGTACATAAAATTTCAAATCGTGCTAAATGGAATAAAATCGTGTAAAAACATTAAAAACATACAATTTTCAAACAGTGTTATATCAAAACCGTGTACAAAAAGACCGTTTAAAAACAGACTTAGGTGTATATATATATATATATATATATATATACACCTATATTTATAAATCTTTTATATCGTTCGTCTTTTCTTTATCTTAATGTCGTAAGACCACAAAAAGCGCTCTTTGTCTCTTTTATTTCTCGACACCCAAACCCGCCGCCCTTCATCCCCCAAAGAAAAGAAGGAACAACCCTTATGAGTGTCGGGAGGAAGCCGCGGGGCCACCATCTTGTTTCCGTTTGAGATAAGACAAAATGGCTGCGGTGCTAAAAATAAAAAAAGTCGAGCATTATTACCGACGACTTGGGGTAAAAGACTCTTTTGGGGGATGGTGAGAGGTCGAGGAAAAATCTGAGGTTGTGGATGATTGTTTCATTATAGATTGGAAAGAAGTAGAGTTAAGAATTTTTTAACGGTAATATTTGAAAGTAGAGGGCAAAAGATGCATGACTCGCCAACACCTTGATTGTTACGAGGTTGCTATCTGGAGATGAACGCCAAAGTTTGAAAATCCTTAACAAAAGTATTTTCTTTCGCTGTTAGTTTTTTTGGGTCGTGAGCACTGTTGTTTAATTTACGAGATTTCAATATAATTTTTAAGTATACGTTAGTCAATTGTTTTATAAGATGTAAAATCGAATTTTCAATTTTTCCATATTTCAATAGGTTATATCTTTAAAAAAAACATACCAAAATTTTTAATCGATATCTTAAATAGTATAACGAATCAAGTATATAGTATAACGATCATTTAATCTTTAAACGCGTTTTTCTAAAAACAGCATTTTCCAAATTTGCTGCAGCGATTACTCAAAAACAAATGATTCGATAACTATCGAATTTTTTTTACATGTTTTATATATAGTTCTCCGTAAAATGAACTATCGATTTTTTGATCGGATCAAAAATCGAATTTTGGCAGTCGAAAAACGACCAAAATTTTGGGTAAAATTCGACTTTCTTTAAAAAAAACGCCGTCATTTTGTCAATTTTTGATTTTTTTTCTTTATTGTAGTTCATTTTACATACAATATTATCTAGTTTAACAAGATTTTTTTTTTTAAATTTCATCCACGTAGAAGGCCAGAATCACTGCAGCAATGAAGGGCCTTTTTTTGTCGCGCCGTTGGAGATCGACGATAACTTAAAAAATATTTAATTTTTTTCTTCAAAAATTTTACTATGTATTCTAAAAACATGTATAAATGTATTTCTAAAATTTTGAAATGATTGATAAAGTAGTCTTTTTAATATAAATTCCCAAAAATCACCTTTTTTAGGCGGTTACACTAGTTGTGCCCCTTAAGTTAGATTCAACAGTTTTTTATTTAACTTTTATAAAAACTTACACCTGGGTGATGTAAAAAGGACCAACTGAACTTTCACCTTGGCAAAGTCGTCAACAATAAAAAATAAATTAAGTTAAAAAAAGCAATTTTACACCATATAATTTAAATATATGTGATTCCATTTATGCTGATGGTATTTCAGACGAATTGCCAGATCAAGGTTATATACAGTGTAAAAAATACCTATGAAGTTCATATTTTGTATTAGTTCAATAATGTAGCTATTATTTCGTAAAATTGCTTTGAAGTTAAAAATAAGATTTAAAATACAAGTGGGACAAATCAGAAATTAGTTTTGGCTTTATCGAAATTTACTCGAGTGTTACATTAACATTATAATTCCATTATCAAGAATACAAAATGTCTATTATGATTACCCTTTCGAACCCTTCGACTAAAATTCAACCCTTTTGTAATATATATATATATATATATATATATTAAATAAAATTCAGTTTAGAGTATCGAGTTATAAATTATAAGTTTGTTATAATGTTATGCAAAATTTTACTATTATGCGATATAATTTGATTGAAGCAGTTTTGTAGATAATTTTATGTACTTTCCAAAAATGTAATATGCTTGATAAGTCTCAGAACAAATTTTCAAGATATTTGCACAAAACCAAAAAGTGCGCACGATTATCGTGCCGATTAAGAATTGTTTGAGTGTCGAGTCATAAATTATAGGTTTGTTGCAATTTTAAAATTTGAGTAATAGAACTGCAATTTTGTCGGTGCCCTTAGGCGGTATAAATTTAAATCCGGACCTGTATACATGTATATATATAAACATATATATATATATATATATATACATGTATATATAAATTTCTTCTTCCAGCAAACATAATGCGCTTATATGCATAATGTAATATTTATGATAAAGACATTAGGCCCTTATCAACGGTAAACATTGAGCCGCACAAAAGAGACAAAATCAACTCTAAACGACCCTTTGTTCCATCTTTGGTCCTTTTCACTCTTAAAAAGGACACACATTCATCCCTATACACACACAACCCCATACAAACACACACAATACACCCTCTTTGGAGAGAAAGAAAGTCGAGTACGATACATTAAATGAAAAAGATTTTTTTCTTGTTTTTTTTAATTATTTTAAGTTATTCAAGTACTACATTTTCTTTAGAATTTTAGCAGTTTTTTAAGGCAATAAAAAAAAATTAAGACTAGAGTCAAATTTTTAAAATATTTTAAATAATTTAACGAAGTTTTACGTTTGACGACTCTCTTCCATTTCAAACAAAACAAGAATAAAATTGTGTCAAAGTTTCGTTTTGTATAGATTTATATCGGTTTTCAAAATAATTTTTAATAATTGAAGTATAGGATTTGTTCAGAATTTTATCAGCTTTTCAAGTCAACCTAAAAAATTTTGAGGCTAGAGATAAAATTTTAAAATTTATTAAATAATACAAAAAAGTAACGATTAACACTTAATATATTAACCGAACTCATTTGAAAGACATGTCCTAAAATTTTTAATATATCTTAAATTTTTTACTTTAAACATAAATATGCTTTCATTAAATTTAAAAACTGATAAAATTTTAAACAATAATATGTACTTGGATATTATAAAATATTTAAAAATATTATAAATCGAAGTTAAAAATAGTATAAATCGAACATTATTTTAACGTTTATATATTAGTCATTATAATGATGACATTTTACTAAACTTTTGATACCTTTTGTTAACCACGTTATATAATACATTATATATTATTTGAAAGCTGATGAAATTTACAACAAATTCTAGAACTTACTTAATTCAAAAGTTGCAGAAGGGATTTTAAAAAAAAAAATAAAAATACCGATACAATTATTTCCCATATTAGACGAGGAAAAATTGTGGCGCCTTATTATATATATATATATATATATATATAATAAAAACAACTGTCTTTTCCTAATCTTTTAACGGTTTTCTATTTATATTATTTATATTTATATAAATGTCTGTTAAAGTTTAAGAGAGGTATTTTTATCGTACAAACAAATAAATTCATTGTACCTTCCTTTTATGATAAGGCTGATAAGGAATAGAAAAAAAGAAATATATATACACATATATATATATATATATATATATATATTATATATATATATATATATATATATATATATATATATATATATAAGTGTAAACCTACGTTATATCCCTTAAGTTTAACATATCTTGTTCAAATATATTTATATTTCTCAGAGATAAAAAGACAGGAAATTCATTTATAAACGTACATTATGTATATAAATATATAAAACTTTATTATATATTTTGTTCAGATATTTATATAATTTACCTACACAAAATTTTAATTCAAAAGCCTAATTTCGAAGAAATAAATTTATAAAAATGTATGTTGAATATTATTTTAATATTATCCAAAAATGCTAAGTAATAATTTTATGATAAATTTTATAATATAAATATTTTTAACTAACTGAAATTATTTTTGTTCAAAATTTCAAGTCGAGAATTATTTTATTTAATAAAAAAATATTTATTGTCTTGAAATTTTTCCCTATAAATTTTATTTTAGAAAAATAATTATTTAATGTATTAATTTAGTACTTACCTTAGTCTTTTTGCTTCGTCTATAAAAGGCCTTTTTTGGGATTCTGTTAAAAGTTTCCATTCTGCACCTAAAAATAAATAAATAAATAAAATTTATTTAAACTTTATCAATCAATTCTTAAACAATACATTTTCTTACTCCGGTAATTAAAATAATTGTAATTGAGTTACTTGTACAATAAAAATTTCAGACAATAATTTATATATTTTTGAACTCAAATTATGCAACACATATATTTTCAAAAATTAATATAAATTAGTTTCCATTGTACTAGATTGATGAAAGTATTTTTAAAAATTATTACAAGTATTAAACAAATTTTGCATAAACTATAATCATACAAAAGTTACACAACTTTGTGGAAAATCACACTTTTGCACTTGTTGGTAACGTAAAAATTAATTTTGTACCACGCATTTTCAAAAATCAAAACAAATCACTTCCCATCGACTTACACCAATGGCAATATTTTTAAAAATTACTTCAAACCTTAAATAAATTTTAAAAAATATTTTAATTCTATTACCCTTACCCAATCTTTTAGAAATTTCACTATTGTGCATCTTGGGATTGTCCTGAGACATTTTCCTCCTTTGTCCCCTCGACCAGACCATGAAGGCGTTCATGGGCCTTTTGATGTGGTTGACGTTACCCGAATTGTGGTTTATTGTTTGGTTGACAACCACGTGGTTTACTGCCATTTTTGGTTATAGGATTTATTGGTACAGGTTTTAAGTTTTTTTGGGCATTTTTTAGAAGTTGAAAATCGGTTTTGGGACTTGGTTTTGCCTGAAATACAAGATAAAGGACATATAAAAATTTTTGTTGTTTGGAAGGTTTTTGTAAAGTAATTTGGTATTTAAATTTTGTATTTATTTATGTAGGTTTATGGGGATTTTTATAAGCTTTCGAACAGTGTATACAATTTTGTCTGTGCCAGAAGAAGTTTTTGAGATATTTTTAAAAATGTCACCATGGATTTTTAAACATAAAGTTTGTTTACACATTTAGATGCAAATTTTTAATTTAGTTTAAGATGAAAGTTTAGTATTTATTTATACAGTTTCTTAGAGAATTTTATCAGCTTTTAGATGATATATGTAGTTTTATGTGTCTTCTTGAAAGTTTTTGAAATATTTGTAAAAGTTTCAGTCATATTCAAGAAATAGCAGAAACTAATCATTCTAGTTCAACGTTATGATATTTTATTTGTTCTTGTTTATTTAATTCTATATTTATATATATATATATATATATATGTATATATAAATATTTATTTTACTCTATTTATATAACTTACGAAAATACTTGATAAGTTTTTTTAATGATTTTGACAAATTATTTAATAATTAATTATGAACTAATTTATTACTTATTTATTAAACTTAAAAAAGTTTCATTTTCAAAATTATTTTTTTATTATGAATTTTGAATCTAAATTAATTAATTGTTAGAAAATATAACTATTAAAATATTCAGTAATAAATTTAAATAATTAATTTCGCAAATAAAGTAATTATTTTTGTCATTTTATTTAAAGAAAGAATTGAAAACTATTGATAAAATCAAGAATTATTTAATAACGCTTTTAGAGGCTAATATTAGCATTTAAAATATTATTTTATTTATTATTATAACGATTTAAATTTATTTATTTACAAAGCCACATATAAATTAATATTAATTTACAAAAATCTGCAAAATCGCTTGTCTTCAAAAAAAAGTAATTTAACATGATAATAAGTTGCAATTTTTATTTTTAAACAACTAATTTTTTATAAATTGTTTTTAGATTTATTTATGATAATTTCAAATTATAATTAATAATTGAGTTTATATATAATAACTAATAAAAAAATCTAAAACTAATACTAATTTCTAATTGAAATTTTATTAAATCGAATTTAAATTATTTTTATTCAATACTAGCTATGAATTTAAATAAATAAAAATATTTTTATTATTTAAATTGTTGGGATATTTATATAGGAATGTTAGTTAAAATAATTAAAAAAAAAATATAATCGTATAAAATAAATTTAAAAAAATAATCACAAAAATTTAAATGAATATATATATATATATAAACATTTTAAAAAATATTACTAAAGCCCACAAAATAAATTTTTTATTTACTTAATCGAGTAACAACTTGTAAGAATTTTTATTAATAACTTAAATTATATTCGTACCCAAATTATAACAAAAACATAAATTTGCTAAACGTGATCTATTATCAAAACAAATGTAGCATCCTTTATATTAAAAATTTGATTTTAAAGAATGCTCATTACTAAGATAAAATTTCATATTAAAAATTTAATAATCAAATTTGATAAGGAGTTGTTTTAAAAACTAAAAAACGTTGAAGAAAGTTTTAATTTATTTTATGTATATATTTATACCTCACCTTTTGTGTAAATACATTTTCTCTTTATGTAATCCAGCAAGTATTTTATGCACTTTAAATTTTAATTTTTATCAAATTATAACGAAAAAAATTTGTTATTAGTTTATTTGAATTATTACTAATTTAATTACTAATTTTACTTAATAAATCTAATTTTATTAATTAAAATTCTTGCCAACAAATTTTAATATTTATAAATATTTGTCTTTATTTTTTTATTATTGTTATTGCAAACAAAACATTATTTAAATTTAAGCTATAATTTTAATGAATAATTCTAAATATTATAAACAATCCTTTATTATTATTATTATTATTAAACAAAATAATATTATTATTATTATCTTCCGTCAGTATTTGATTTTTATTATTATTATTGTCCTTCACTGGCTTTGAGTTCTTAAATCATTTTATACACTTTTAATTTAAATTTCTATTTATTTATAAAATTATTTATTACTATTTAATTGTTGATATATAAATATACTACGAGTTTTAAACTACAATTGCAAAAACTTTTTTGTCGATATTAATAATTTTAAAATTAGTTCATAAATTTCTAAAAATCACATTTATTAGTTATGAACAGTTTTGATTTTTATTAAACAAAATGTTATTTAAATTAAATCAGAATTTTAGATATTACTA
>NW_020537758.1:4913946-4934989 GCF_003426905.1 Ctenocephalides felis | reverse complement strand
TATAAAAAAATATAATAAATAAAAATATATAAATATAGGTGTAAAATATATAAAGGCACATAAGTTTTTACTACTACTAATTAAAATAATACGAAAATTGTAGTTTTACTTTTGAAAGACGATTTAACAAGATAATATATTATCAGATTTATATGTATATAATTTTATTATTCTGAAATTTTATTTATATTATTTATTAATCTTATTTTTTATCATTATTTGCTTATATTTTACATAAATCATATTACGGATATTATTTTTATGTAAATTTATCCTTTGCTCTTTTATTTATTTAAATTTATATTATTATCTATCTATATTACTTGATGTTAATAAATTAGCAGTTGTAATAATTATTGAAATTAAAAAAAAAAAAAAAATATGATAAAATAACACATATAGTAAAAAATTCCATTTAAAATTCAAAAGATATTAATATTCCTATAAAAAACTTGGTGTACTTTGTTATTTCAAATTCAAAACTTTCTATAATTACTGCAAAATTTTGTCAAATAATTCGTATATATGTTTCATTTCCAGTGAAATGTATTTATATTTCTTTTCATCTATCTACAAGTTTTGATTCACGGTATCTATTACACATTAAAAACATCCAATCCCAAACAAACGACATCAATAATTATGTTTCCCAGGATTTGCGCCAGGCCGCCTTTACGTTAACCTGGAACGACGCGTCGATTCGGGTTAAGAAAAACGTCCCCGATAGGGTTAAGTAAAATATTGAATTTATATGTATAATCACAAAAATATTGAATAATATACACCGGAATATTGAAATTTAATTGTAAATGTTATTTTATGATAATAAGGTCTTCTTTAGTATAGAAATTAATTTAAATTATTGATTTCACCATATATATATAAAGTTTTCGCAAAAAAATCTATTTGTCAAATTTCAAAATTATCTTAGTCATTTAATTGTAATTAATAGTTAAAATTTATATGTTTAATTATTAGATTAATTTTTTATATATAATTTAGATGTTTACAATATAAAAATGAAGTACTTTCAACTAAAGTTGTATACATTATTATACAATTATATGTTTGAAATTTAATTGATACATAATAAAGGTAAGAACAACAGTCGAAAAATTTATATTTAAAATAATTTTATACTAAATTCATAGATTTTGTTTAAGTTAATAACATACATTTGATTACAAAAATTATGAAGGATAATACATGTAATAAACTTTAGTACACACTTTTTGAATATTTTTTTGACAGATTTTTAGAAAAATCATATAAATCTAAATATATTTTTTATATCATAGGAAATCTAATAAAATTATTTTTAATTGTACATCAAAATAAAAATTGCATCAGAACAAAAATTATACTACAAATTTTCAAAAATAAAGTAAACGTACTAGATATTAGGTTGTCAAATATCTCCCTTCCGCTTTTTTGCTCTGGTTTATAATACAAAAAGCGGAAGGGAGATATTTGACAACCTTATATTTGCGTTGCAAAAAATGTTTGGATTATTAAAAATCAATTGTGGATGTTATTTTATACATAAGGATTTCTTGTATAATAAATTAAGATGCAGAAATGATTAATTTCATATAAATGCATGTGTTTTAATATTAAACATAATAACACGAATATTATATCAACATGGAAGAGTTTAACTGCTGGTGCCTTCTCCTAACTTGTTCATTATATTTAAAATATTATTATATCTTTATAAAGTCAATTTTACTTACTTATCTATTTTTAAAGTACCTTAACTTTTAGAAAAATACCCCGAATGAAAAAGACTAATATTATTTATTTAGTAGTAAGTCTCTCTTAATTTTTGTATTTGTAATAAAAAGACTAGGAATACAGCCATAACGTATGATGATTCATATATTATATTTTGATTTATGCAAATTCATACATTTGATTGATTGCAAAAACAAGAAGCAAAATGAAGGTATGAATTGAAATTACACTTAAAAAAATTATGTATTTTATTAATGTTACGCCCGGTCATTAAATTTTTTTACACATATGTCAACATCAAATTTAAGATTCTATATTTAATATATATATACATATATATATATATATATATATATATTATATATACATAATATATATCCATAGTATATGTCGTCTTTTAAACGGGCGTGGTTTTTTACCCACATGACGCAAATCGTGTTCGCCCAATGGAAGTCTCGGAAAGAGACGGCTACAGGGTATCGGGTCTTCGGCAGGTCTTTCTGGGGATCAGTTGAACGAGAGCCTTCTTCAGAGACACAAGAAGACTGAAAAAGAGACATGAAAGACCTTAAGAAAGGATAAGGGACCTAAGGGCAAGGATGTCCTTCCGGATAAAATAGATGTCAAGTAGTTTATTGATTGAGAAGATAAGTGAAAATGTGGTCACACATAGTTTATTGAGATATTGAAAATTTTTGAGATATGCGATTTTTTTAAATGATTTTTTTGTGAAGTACTCAAATCAGTTGATCCGTTTCCTGAATTCGTTGATAAAAGTTTGTATCCTCACATGTTTGCTTAGATTTAGATTCTTGAAAGTTGAGTCTTACGTAGATTTTGAAGATCTCGTACATTGCAAAGTTTTTGTAGGATGAGGTTTTTATAGATTGAGGTTCATGTAGATTTCAACGTTTGCTTAAAATTGAGGTTTATAACTAATATAATATAATCACTTAAAGTATTTTGCAAATTATGGTCTTTTGTATATAAACTATGAAAATTGTTGTATATGTTGATGTTATTGTATGTATTGAGGCTTTTGTAAATCGGGGTTTAGTACAATTTGAGTTTAAATGTATTTGATAAATCAAATACATGCATACACACACATCCTTTTTTTAAGGTATTCCAAAACGTTCAGAAATCTCTAAAACATACGTGAAGATATGCAAAAAACTCTGTTTCGATTTTTGGACGATTACTATAACTTACCCTACGCGAAGTTCATTAAATAATAAAATGATATTCATAAGAACAATTTCATAACGTACCTATAAACCATTTTCAGCATTTAAAAATATTTAGAAACATTAATTTCAATTAAGAAAGACAATTTTTTGCTGACTGCACTTTGTAGTTTTACTTTATTATATATAAAAATTTAGTTATGACCAATTAATTTTATCTAGTAAAATTGATCTGAACTGAGATAACTACTATCTATGATTAAATTGCATTAAAGTCAATCAAAATGGCTCATAGAATATAACGAAAGTTCTGATTGTTATTAAAAAAAGAAATAAATAATATTTAATCAATTTTAAATTGTATAATATATACAAACTATACAAAACTTAAAAACAACACAAGAAAACTGTTTTATTACAATTTGTTCATTCATTTTTGATTTTCGAATAAATAGAATAATATCCATTATTACTATAATAAATAAAACTTGTTTTGTTACTTTTATTATTTATATTTCGTGTTATTTTACGCAAATTTAATTGACTAAAATTGATTTTTGATCGCTTTTAAATTCAAATAAAATGCTTAAATTATATATTATATTATAACTCTTCATAATATATTCGAAAAAAATTTTTACAAATATTTTAGTAATTTATTTAAAATTATTCGTCAAAATTTGCCGTCGGCAAAGTTTACATGTAAATTTGTCGAATTAAATTCACAAATAAATATTAATAAAATAAATTAATTTAGATTTTCCAAAACTTGATATGAAATTTATAAATAAAAAATATTAATAAATTGTGTATATTATTAATTATGTTTTAAAATAAATACGAATGAAATAAAATGTGTAATTGTTTATTTTTATAAATTTTATTGTATTAATATAAATAAATTTATTTTGGTGATTAATTTATAGCAAAATTTTAATAAAACAAGACTTGTTATTTTCAGATTTTTATATCTTAAATATCAGTAATAAAACTGTTACATATAAATAAATAAATTATAAAAAGATAGAGCTCTTACAAAGAAAGTTTTTAGATGTTAATATTGTTTAAGGTAAAAACATGGTAAAAACAGTAAAGTTCATTTTTTTTAAATAACTACTATAAATATTCATTAAATTATATGTAATAACTCCTTATTATCACTAAACTCCTTATATGTACATAAAAACAACTATAATATTTTTTTCCCTTAAATTACCTTTATCAGAACAAATTTTGACCCCTCGTAACAGTTTATAACAAAAAATGTTCCTTAATATTATAAATATCAAATTGTTCCATATTATATGAATTGCAGAAAATCAAGAATATATTGTATATAGTTTTCAAAGTTATATAAAACACGCAATTCGTAGCAATATTAATTGCTAGAAACAATAACAAGCGCAAAAATTTTCCCTAGATTTGGCTTCTGCACGGTAACCTAAAATAACGCGTCGAACCAGGTTAAATGTAGTCGCTGGGAAATAATTTGTTATGTAATATATATATATATATATATATATATATATATATATATTATATATATAATTTTTTATATATAATTCCTGAAATATTTTTCCCCAGAATCTATTTATCATTTCCTAATATTTCATTATTTTCCTCGTTTGTTTCTCAACTGTGTCGTTTAACGAGGCGTTTTGTTTGTCGACTTAAGTTAACAAACAAAATATAATAAAAGAACAATAACTACATAAATATACATTCATATACATTATTATTTAAACATTATACGTGGCCATACATAATACATTAGTTCTTGTTAAAAACTTTTGAAAGACCATTGTTTTGGAGAATTTTTAAAAGAATTGGGGAATGGACAAAGAACGGTCTTGGAAAAGAAAAATGGATATATATATATATATATATATATATATATAATTGGTAGACTGTTTCACCAATTTTTTAATTTGCGCAATTATTAAAAAATACTATATAAATCAGATAATTTTCTTCAATATATTTTTTCAATTGAAATAAATTATTTTATCAATATAATAAATTCGCCAAGGTTTCATTCGTATTATTTGTTTTTTTATTGTACTTAATCAGTATTTTTAATAATATCAAATGTGATATACATATTTTAGAATTTATTATCATAGTATATATTACAAAGTATATATTATATATTAAAGAAGACATTT
Organism: Ctenocephalides felis; assembly: GCF_003426905.1. Classification (NCBI taxonomy): domain Eukaryota; kingdom Metazoa; phylum Arthropoda; class Insecta; order Siphonaptera; family Pulicidae; genus Ctenocephalides; species Ctenocephalides felis. Next base: position 4,929,903 of record NW_020537758.1, on the reverse strand, counting down.
TTAAATTCTAGTGCAAAATATTTTATATTATTAGTATTTTATATTATTATTATGTGGTATTTTTTTCTGTAGTATCAGATGTAAATATTTATCTATTACCTGTTTTGGTGTTTTTTGGCCAGCACTGTTTTAGTGCCGAGGATAAATATTGATACAATTTCTGAGAAGCTGATCAAATATAATATACACATTATGTTTTACGACAATAGAACGAACAAAGGACTTGAAATGCTTCATTATTCTACTTAAGACTTTTCGAATGAAACACACACACTAATTTTTCCTTACATATATATATATATATATATATATATATGTATGTATGTAATTCCAAGGTTGATATATTAATCATTTAGTGTTTACAAAAAATACTCTTCAATATTATATATTATTATAATTCTAACAAAATGTATGTGGTTGAAGACATGTACTATAACTAACTAAAATTAAAACATGATTTATTTTAACAAATTTATGAATTTTCTGATAATCTAATGTGTAGTGTGACATGATATTCCACAATACCGATATAACATTTGATCTGTTATATTTATTATATAATTAATATTATTACGTTCACTTATATAAATTTATTCATAATTTCTCCACCCATAGAATTTATTACTCAAAAAGTCTTTATTTATAAATTAGCATCAACTATTAGATTTTACTATATCACGGCTTTAAAGGATTTAATATTTTTGTATTAAAACATGTTAAATGTAGTTGTTTTTTTAAAATACCGAATTTAGGGGCGTTTTCACTTAAAACGCACGCAACCTAGATCGACGCGTCGTTCCAGGTTAACGTGCAAAACGTCTGGAAAAACCCTGGGAAACTCTTTTATCGATGTTTTCGTAACAATTATTAACATATAATAATTTTAAATATTTATAGGAATATTGTAAACTGTTTTTGTATATTTTAATATATAAATCTAATGCATTATATTATTATAAAATGTGTTAAAAATATTTTTGCGTAAAAGTTTTTGGATTTTGTAAAATCTGTTTATAATTATTTTTATAGGTATTAAATATAAGGTATGATTTATTGTAGTCGCAAATAATTATTTTGTATTGTTAAATGTAGATATATATATATATATATATATATATATATATATATTTGTATTTAATTATATCAAAGGTGTGGCTCATAATGATTTTAATTAAAATCGAAGCCAATTAACGTAAAATATAATGTAGGGTTGTAAATACACATAGGGGTGTTTATATATATATATATATATATATATATATATATGAGGAGAAATGTTTCACTAAAAGGCAATTATGAATGTTTCTATTAATTATATATATATTTATAACTTTAATTACAGTTGCTAGAATAAATTAAAATTATTGTTGAAATTTATTTTTTTGTTAAATATTTTTATACATTTTTTTGTTATATGCAAAACTAATTTATTTTATTAAAATTTTGTAGATTGTATTTCTACAAATACAAATTTAGGATAACAAAGTTATTTAAATTTGTTAAAAAAATTAAATTCATTTTAATTATATTCATTACTGTTATTCTATTTTAATTTTAATCATATATAAATTTATCACTCCTTCTATGGATTTTTTTTTTAAATTAGTTTAAGTTCAAATTTATCTCATAAAATTAATTATTTTATTTGCATTGATATTTATACAAGAAATTAGGAAAAATCAGTGTTTTAATTTAATTTTAAATACAGTATTAATTACCTACTAAATAGCAATATTTTTATCTTTTATTGATACTATTGTTGTTAAATAAATCAATTTATTGGTTAATATTAATCAAAACTTTCAATATTATTATATGTTATTATTAATTTAAATTAAATACTAATAACAATAATTTTATTTATTCCTGATACTATTTTTGAAATTTATTTTATTAGTTCATAAATTTTAATTTGCGTCGATGGAATTTGTGGGTTTGTAAATTGTGCCCCAACGTCGACCCTAAAATAAGGGTTCGAAATAAGGCTTTAATGATTTTAGCATATTGAACGATTTTAGGGTCAAGGGGGATATTGTATTGGCTTCTTAAATCAACAGGATAGGACTTATAAAATCAAAAATAAGAAAAAAATATAATAACGAAAATTTTAGAATTGAATTCTTGATGTTCATTTTATTTTATTATTATTAAATTTACTCAATTAAGTAGTTTCTAAATGTATTGTAAAAAATAATAGAAAACAGACTTTGAAATTTTGAATTATGTGTTAGATTTGTCTAAAGATAAGTAATTACTTTTATTTCAACTATCAATCTTCAAACATCTAAAATACTATTTTTCACAATTTATCGAAATAAAACAAAATACTTTACAATCGCTAAGATTTTTTCTATCATAATTCGCATATTTTTTGCAATACACATTTTCTTAAAATAAATAGTTAGTTCAATTAGTTTAATATATATATAATTATTTATATATAAAGTTGGGAGAGAAAACTTTTAAAGTGCTCTTTAGGTTTATAAAAATTTCTGAAGTTTTGCTTGAAAAGTGAATATAATAATTCTTTTGGGAATAAAAAAGTTATTTAGTACTATTATAGTATATTAGGTAGTTAAGTAGTAGTGCTAGTAGTTCCAAAATTTCATAAAAAGTAGCTTAATAAATCTGTAGTTAAAAAAATAATAAACTTAAACAAGATAAATTTATGACAAGTTCTTGAGGAATTTGAGGGCATAATAATACAAATACAGTAATTAAATTTAAAAAATAAGCATGTAGGCCGTTTAGGTGATTTCTATACGTTTTTACAATAATATTTATATTATTATTATATATTAATATTTCTATTAATTCGGATCTGTTCCTATATTGTCATGTTGTCAAGTGTCTGTCCTGTGGTTTACTGGTAGCACAATAGTTCCAACACATTTATAAATTGAATATAATATTATATATACATTTATATATGTATATATGTGTATATATGTGTGTATAGTAAATTCATCCCCAACGAGGGCGTAAATATGCTTATAAGGGTGTTCTTGTTACATGCGCGAATGATTTTAACTCGTGTACGAGCATTATTACTTGTTAGGGAATGCTTTTATATATACATGGAAATATAATATATATATATATATATATATATATATTAAATCAGTGAATAACACACAAAATATTATCGTTTAAAATCTTACTAAAGCTAGATGTCCTAAGGAACTTTGTATCACTTAGTTAATTTATTAATTGGTTATATTTCCTCTTTTGATTATTATTATATATATTATATATATTTGCAATAACATGGAACTAGGAATAGTATTATATTTTTTCTAACAATTTTTTTTTACTCAAAAATTTATAGAATGTTACTTATAGAGTTGGACAAAATATGCCTTTAAATATTTAATATTTTTAATTATAATCACTTTGTCGTTTCATTATATTATTATTTATTCTATTGTATATATTTAATTATTGATTAAATTGATATTATTTTGATTGATTATAATAACAAATTTGGGTTCTTATAAAATTATTCGCTAACTAACTGTAATTAGATTTTTTTACTAGAGAAATTTCTGGGTTGTTATATAGATAAATAAACTTTTTTTTTAAATCACAATTTTTGACAATTGTTTTTTATTCAAGTCATGTATTGAAATTTATGATCTTTAATTTACCTCGTGATTTTTATGCTGTATGTTATGAATTTTTAAAAAAGTTAAAAAAAAACTGAGAGAAATTATGAAGTATGGTTTAAAATTAGTTGTAAAATATTGTTAAATATTTTATATATATATATATATATATATATATAAATTTTTTTAAGTGAGTCGATCTATGACTATCACTGATATAGTGTCAGATTTTCAGCCCTTAGAAAAGGGGTTGGCAAACACTAAAGTGGTTGTTTAGACATCTTACACTTGTCTAGACCAGATTATATTATTAAGATATCGAATTTATATATTAAATATACGTATATATATACATATATATATATATATATATATTTGTATATATAAATAATATAAGAAAGTGTTTTTACTCACAAATCCATTTAATTATTAAGAAACTTAAAAAACTAGTAAAGTTTTTTTTTAATAAATTCTACAGACGTTTTGAGGCTTTTTTGAACTCATTTTTAGTACTTAAATACAATATATAAAATATATTTAAAAAATATAATAAATAAATAAAATCAACAGAAAATTATGGTATAAGGTCATATACAAATTTTAAATTGTAAAATTTAAAATAGAAATCCAAGCATGCCATAAAACTTTCTTAGTTATAAATAAGGCAAGCAAAATTATTAATTAAAAAAAATTAATAACAGTCGAACAATGTTTTAAAAAATTAACAACAGTCGAATTTGAATACAATGTTTTTTTTCATAATTAAATTGATTGCAAATTTAAAACTTACTAATTTTTTTTGGTCTTGTATAAATTGTAAAATATTAAATTATATTAATTATAAAGAAGCTATTTACCGATTATTCTGTTTACTATTTATTATTCAGAACCAAAAAAAATAATAAAACATAATTACCGTGTTTCTATGTTCGTAATAAGATTATTTGAACAATCAATAAATATGTATACATGTTATTGTTAGAAAAATAATTTAAATATGAAGTCTCCAAATGTTCTACACAGATGAAATTTATATCAAACGAAAATATGATGGTTTAATTTAAGAAAATTCAAGATCATTGATTTAATATTGTTTTGATTCTATAAAAAACACAGCTAAACACACAAAAAACAGCTAATAAATTGCTAAATTTCAAAATGTACTAAAATTCCAAGAGATTTATGAATTTTATTAATAGTATTTTTGACTGTAATGTGCAATAATATGTATATATATATATATATTAGGGTGGTCCTTAAAATAGTCATTTTTGAATTTCCTTGCTCCCAGGGGCTCAAATGGTTCCAAATTAATAAAAAACAATTCTCTGAAAGTTTTAGCTCTTAATATCAACGTTTAGATAGAGCGCAATTTAATCAAACTTCGTATGTAAAGAGCATAGAATTTTTTTTGAAAATTTAAAACAAATGTTTTAGGTATAACTTAGCGACAATTGAATAAGTTTTATTCATTCATTTGTTGCTAAATTACATCTGAAAAACATTTTTAAAATTTTTCCATGCTATTTCCATACGAAGTTTGATTGAATTGCGCTCTATCTAAACGTTTATATTAAGAGCTAAAACTTTCAGAGAATTGTTTTTTATCAATTTGGAACCATTTGAGCCCCTGGGAGCAAGGAAATTCGAAAATGACCATTTTAAGGACCACCCTAATATATATATATATATATATATATATATGCATATATTCAATTGTGTTAGAATTCGTGTTAACGAGCAGTTTGTAAAAGGCGAAATGTCTTTATTTCATTTTGTCATTATTTAGGACTAAATCTGACATTTATATTCATTGCCAAAGTTATTCGGAGAACAAGAGAATATATACAAATAAATATACATTTATATATATATATATACATATATATATATATATATATATGTATTTATATATATTTAGGAAGAGGGAAACGCGATTATTTAAAACCGACTAGCTAACTTTGTCGTAATTTATTACATATAAATGCGTATTAATAAATTTATATTTGGAGGGTTGGTTTATATATATATATATATATATTTATATATATATATATATACATATAAGTGTATAAATGGAAATATTGGGCTGGTAATGACAGCTAAATACTTGTACTTGTTAAATCAATAAGGGGATTGTAGTAAGTGGCACTATATTAATGCCATACGCATTATGATTTAAGTGCAAATACATTTATATATAGGTATATATATACTTCATATATATATATATATATATACTTTATATATTTAATAACAAATAAATACTAATTGTACCACGATGAATAAAATGATAGAGACAACCGAAAGTTTATAATTTATGAATTCCTGAGATAAGTGAATATGAAACAATGCAATAAATAAATTTATTTTGTTATATTTAATAAATATTAGTCAATATAAATAATAAAACGTTTAAGAAAAAAATGAAAAAAGGTGCACCTAAGTCAAAATTTTTTTTTACCCAGATCAATTTAAATATTTTATAGGTAATATTATATTATATTAAATACATTATTAGGTATTAACGTATATATATTTGGAAACACTGTAGTTCCTATAATATAAAAATAGATACGAAATTTGATGTATAAAAATAAGATATTGGTTATTGAAGATTTCATTATAAAAATATATTTTGCATAATTTATAATAAAGCCCTCATTTGTTCATACAAATGCTGGCAATTTATTATATTATATGAAATTGATTTGATGTATTTAAGGTTGTATCTATACATTTATATATATACAGAGTGTCCCAGAACTCGACGTAAAGTTGAAACAGGGAGATAGTTCCTAAAAAGTATTAAAAATAATTATCTCAAGTTGTTTGGAAATTATGAGCTTTTAAGTGCAACCTGGAGCTTTGGTGAAATTATGACCATTTTTCGGTTATTTTGGTTGAATTTTACAAATTTTGTTGATCTAAACTTTAAAACTGTAACCGTGAATAATATTTTCAAGACTACATTCTAAAATAATGACACATTTGCCCACAAGTTTTCAAGTATTAAGACTTTTTGTTGTGACAATTCAAAATTTGAGAGTACCTCATGTAAACAAAATGTACTAAAGTGTGTTGGCAAGTTTTATCAGTTTTATTGTAAAATTATAAAATACTTGATAGTTTTATAACAAAAAAATTCAAGTAAAAAATAAAAACCTAAACATAACACGATTTTTGCTCTTGTGTGCGAGAGAGAAACAGTTGAACTGAAATGCCTCAGCTATTTTTTGGGTTTTTATTTTTTTACACAAAATTTTGTATTACAAAACTATCAAGTAGTTATCATTTTACAATCCTGATTAAATGCTCAAACTTTTGACAAAACTTGCCGAAACACTTTAGTACATTTTTTTACAGTAGGGCCGCTCAAAGTCGACCGATTTTGAAACTTTTAAATTCATAGTTCAACAAAAAGTCTTAATACTTGAAAACTTGGGTTTAATTGTGTTAATATTTTTGACTATGGTCTTAAAAATATTATTTACGAAGTTTAGATAAACAAAAGTAATAAAAATTAACCACAATAACCGAAAAATGATCACAATTTCACCAAAGCTCTAGGTTGCACTTGAAAGCTCGCAATTTCCAAACAAAGTGAAATAATTTTTTCACGATAGTTAAGGTCAATACTATCGCCCCGTTTCGGCTTGACGTTGAGTTCTGGGATATCCAGTGTATATATATATATATATATATATATATACAAATATATAATCTATTTCTCTCTATGTTTGTTTATTGTTGACATAGTTTGACGTATTTGGTAGCACACAAGAAGTGGAAGAATTTCACACGTTTCGTGTCCAACATCTTCAGAGACTCGGACTTCTTTCTTACTAAGAAATGTTGACACAACATTCCTTCTGCCATCTTCATTTCTGGTGTCTGTTTATTTTGGGGCACAGGGCCGAATTAGGAAATATAAAAAAAAATTAATGAAAGTAATGTATAGGGACACAAAGGTCTAACTTGACTTTGATCAAACCGATCATACCACAGCAAATTAAACATATTAAATAAACAACTATCTGACTATGTTCAGTAAAATTCCCTCTAAATTAAACATCGTTGTAAAAGTATGTTTTTTATGCTGTTTTTTTTTCAAAAACTTGTTACGTAATCTTTTTTTTTACTCCAGGAGATAAACAAGTCCAATGTTTTATTCTAATTTCAAATGTCTTTTACGAAATAACAGCTACGTTGTGCAACCAATAAAAAATATAAATTTCATCGGTGATAAATTTGATCTGGTATTTCATCAGAAATATTCATCATCAGAGTTGAAATAATTATTTATTTAATTTATTGCCTAAAATTGCCTTTTCAACCTAAGTTACTTTATTTTTTATTGTTTACAGCTTTGGCTAGTAAAAGATCAGTTGATTCTTTTCACCCCACCCAGAAGTAATTTTTTACAGAGGTTGTTATATAAAAAAACTGTTGATAGTAATTTTTGGTGTATGCAACAAAACTTAATATTTTGAAAATAACAAATAGTATTTAAAAATGCAATAAAAATCAATTTGTTTAAATGAATCAATTTTTTTAATCAAAATTACTGACTTTTAGTAAGAACTTTATTATTCGATTATATGTTATTTTAAGTCTTGTATTTTTCGCTTTAATAAAAGACAGCAGTCAAAAAGTTTTCATAATTTTTGTTATTTTTTTGTCAAAATTAATAATGTAAGAGGTAATTTTAATCCGACTTCAAATTTTTGTATTCCCGATTTTTTTTATTTCATATGAGCATATTCTTTGTAAATAACATTTTCAGATATTTGATGGGATAGTTGTAATTAGGGTAAGTTATAGTAATCGCAAAAAAATCGAAAATGATATTTTTTATATATCTTTACGTTTCAGAGGTTTCTGATCATTTTGGCATACCCTAGAAAAAATTGAGGTATGTGTGTGTGTACGGATACAAATTGTTTTTGTCAAAAATTTATAGTTTCTCAAAAATCTAATTTTTTCAAAGTAAAATTTTTTCAAATCTTTTAAAAAAAATAATTTTTAGTACGGGAAGTTTCAGCAATTAGCCTTAAGGCACGATGCCATGCGCCCCACTAGTTTTATTATCAAATAAGAGCAAAAATTCAATTTTTTCGGAAAAAAATGTTTTTAAAAAAAACCCGTACACTTATAAAACAATTGATTAATGTATACTTAAAAATTATATTAAGGTCTCGTAAACTAAACAACAGTGCTCACGATCAAAACAAATAATAACTAGAAAATACTTTTGTAATGGACATTGGGATTTATCTTCCGATTAATGGCAGTATGTTTTTAATAGCTCTTTTCATACTTATATGAGTTAATAATAATATAAGATGAAACAAATATATATATATATATATATATATATATATATATGCAAACAATATTATATTATGATAGTATAAAGATATTCCCAGTAGGTGTATACAATTTGTATCTTTATGTAAAAATCAATGTATGTATTTAAGTCAAATAAAGCAAATTTTCAAATTAAAATAGCGACGTCGTAAAATCAAAGTGACGACTGATTGTACAACTGTTGCCTTCTACTTGAAAATGTTATTGTTTAAAAATTATAACTTTCCTCGTTCTTTAGATAACTGTAATTGACTTTTAACCCGTGGATCTTCAAAGCCCAACTCTACCATATATATATATCCTTCAAATATCCTTTTTCCTCCTATATACGTATATTTTTGTTATGGACATTGGGGACGTCGTAACAATCAAGGTGATGACTGGTTATACAACTGTTGCCCTCTACTTGCAAATATTGTTTTTGAAAAAATTGTAACTTTACTTGTTCTTTAGATAACTGTGATTGACTTTTCACCCGTGGACAGATCTTTAAAGCCAGCTCTACCCTATATATATTTACTTCAAATATCCTTTTTCCTCTTATATACCGATATCTAATAAGAATCTTATATGAATACCGAATATAATATATAATCGTCCACCTTTTGCCATTGTTTCTTTCCAATCAGAATCTGTGTTACAATGATTAAGGGCGTGGCCTCTCTTTTGTTTCACATTGTAGAATACAATACAATATGCGCACTACAATGGGCATGCGTGACGCATATGCACGCGCACACGCGCGGATATATCCGCGACATACATACAATACGATATATACATATAATACTTGGTATATATATATACACATGTGTGTGTGTGTGTAGAGTGAGACGCTTTTATACGCTTTTGTCGTGTTATATAATACCAGATGTTTTGTGCTATAGGAGATTAAATTGAATCTTTTGTTAGAGCACAGACTACTACACAGAAATACACACACACACATATATATATATAAATATATATATATATATATATATATATATATATATAATATTAAGTTTTCAGGGCAATACATCAATTAAAAAATTTGTATGACTTTAAAACATTTTTATTGTTTCCATACGTTTCGACACATAGTTTTGAGTCATCTTCAGTGGACTATGTAGCTGTAATAATCCCAATTATTTCATAATTATAATTGTTCACAATGCACAATGAAACCAATTCTTGTCACTTTAAATGTAACAATAATAAATTTTTTGAATGAGTTTTTTTATTAATTTTTCAAAAAAATTATTATTGTTACATTTAAAGTGATAAGAATTGGTTTCATTGTGCATTGTGAACAATTATAATTAGGAAATAATTAGGATTATTACAATTACATAGTCCACTGAAGATGACACAAAACTATGTGTCGAAACGTATGGAAAAATAAAAATGTTTTAAAGTCATACAAATTTTTTAATTGATGTATTGCCCTGAAAACTGAATATCACATATTTCAACATCAAAATTATATAAAAATTTTAATATATATATATATATATATATATATATATATATATATATACATCTAACACACATTAACAATCTAATTGTACATTAATTAGATTTATATTTTAAAACATTTATTAAAAATTATATTTCGAGAAATTCTTCAATTTATTCTTGAGTCTGTATGTCACCTGTAACCTTCCATTTGTAAACTTTATTTTTAGGATAAGTTTCTAAAATGAGAACTAAGAATGATATGTAAGTTTTTATGTCTGTTCTAAAATTTACATTTATGGGGTTGTTTTCTAACAAGGGTAAGTAGTTTGAGGACAAGCTCTAATTTTAAAAAAATATACTAAAGTGTTTTGGCAAATTTTATCAAAACTTTACGCATTTGATCAAGATTACAAAATTGTAAAATACTTCATATGTTTATGAGAAAAAAATTCGAGTAAAAAATAAAAACCCAAAAAATAGCTCACGCATTCCGCTAGCAAAAATCATGACAATTTTATATTTTTATTTTTTACTCAAAAATTTTCATTATAAAACTATCAAGTATTTTACAATTTTACAATCCTGATTAAATGCACAAACTTTTGATAAAACTTGCCGAAACACTTTAGTATATTTTTTTTTAAGCAAGAGCCTATCAAAGTCGACCGATTAGCAAAATTTAAATTCATAGTTCGACAAAAAGTCTTAAAACTTGAAAACTTGGGGTAAATTTGTTATTATTTTGGACTGTGGTCCAAATGACAAATACAGAACTAAAGTTCGGATAAACAATATCTGTAAAAATTAGCCACAATAACCGAAAAATGGTAATGATTGCACAAAAGCTCTAGGTTGCACTTGAAAGCTCAAAATTTCGAAATAACGCGAGATAATTTTTTAACTTCCCGAAGGAAAAGTTTATTTAAAAATCCGATTTGCTAATTTTATGTTTTCTCGACGTTTCAAGCCATTCTGAATCGAATGAGACCAAATTTGGAAAAAGTATGTGTGGGTGTGTGTGTGCGTGTGCACCAACAGATTTTTTTCAATTTTTTTTTATCCTAAACGATATTAAAATATTTTTTCACCTCAATTGGACAAGTAAACTGTAAATATATATATATATATATATATATATATATATATAAATATAGTCATTGCATCTCAAGATATTAAAAAAAAATATTACAACTTAAAAAAAATGTTACAGCAAGTCCTAGCACATCTATATATACAATATTTAACTTTTTACCCAAAGAAACATTTTTCAGTCCTTAATATTTTGTTATCTTAAAATATAATAATATATTATACATTACTTTTATAAAAAAAATTGCGTAAACAATAAAGTAAATATTGTGCTAATTAATTAACCAGGAAAAGCGCGGTGGAGACGCCGATACAATTTTCCATACAAATTTTCCGAAACATTTTTTTTTTTTAAATGTAAATATAAATGTATATATATATACACATATATATGTGTAAGTGTGTTATATTAAGTCGTTTTGTATATATGTATGTATATAGGTTTGCGGAACAACAATGGAATAATAGCGTTTTGAGCAAGACAATGAAACACAATCCAATTTCCTGATTGGAAATTGGAAACTATTGTGTTGATCTCGATTCATTTATACATGTATATATATATATATATATATATATATATACAGACATGTGTGTGTAAGTGTGTATGTAATTAGATTCTAAAGTTCAGTACCCAAATGAAATCCATAAAAAACCATTCAAATAATAAGGAATTAGTAAATTTTCATTAATTCGATAAAACTATTTTGTTGTTACAAATTATATATAATAATTTACTTAAAGAAATATCTATTTTATCTATATTATATTTAAAAAAAACTTCTTGAGTAACCTTGGTATGCCAAAATAATTTCTTTGCTATATTTAGTACTTATTAATATCACTGAAAGTTTTTATTCATTATTGAAACATTATAATAAAATGGTTTTTGAATTTTTGAAATCGTTTGTCATTCCTACAAAAATATTGCTAGAAGTCAAATTTTTATCAAACACATAATTTGGATATTAAACAAAACTTGAAACAAAATTATCGAACAGGGTTTTCTGGTGAAAACATAAATTTCTTTTTCGAAAAATTAATAAACCCCGATTGTTATTCAAGACTCACAAAATTGATTTCGAGGAAAATATATATGAATTAAGTAAGGACGTATTTTTAAACAAATATATATACATATATATATATTATCCAGAAGCGTTAACAAAAATCCATTTACATCTGTTAGCATACAACATTTAACTTCGTATATTTTTTTCCTCCAAAGGGACATTTACAAAAAAAAAGTACGATAAAAATTTCTTTAACAAAGATGAAGAAACTCCAGGAATTGTTAAAAGTAAGATGGTAGCTGCTTCTTGTTTGTACGGACTGATTACTAAAATAAATATTTAAATAAACATTTTTCCTTTATTTTTTTTGGTTTATTTGTTAAACGAAAGATCTGGTTGAAGATGAGGAGACTGCTTGGAGAAATTGAGAGATCGAATTGATTTTTGGTAATAAATAAATTTTTAAAGAGATTACTGAATTAATTATTATTTAACAATTTCTATTACAAATAGTTCACTTTAATGCATTTTTATACCTAAACCACTTTTTGTAGTCATATAGTAATAATTTATGATGTTCTTCAAGAGCACAATCAAAATTTAAAAAAAAATTAAAAACAAATTACAAATATCCTATTGATATTAATAAATAAATATTTTATATTTGAAGAATAGTTGCATACGTTTTCCAAAAAAATATCAGGTAATTTATTTTGAATGCTAATTTTTTGTTTAATTTTAATATTCAGAAAGTAATTTGATGCATTGTTATTTTTAAAAATTATTATTGAAATAATAATATATATTCATATTAAGTATTTATAAAAACACTGAAAATGATTTTAAAATTGTAGTATTTACAAGACAGGTGCAGAGGAAAGTCGATACATTTACAATATATATATATATATATATATATATAAATGTGTGTATGTGAATGTGTATATATAAATATACATCCCTCTCAGTATTAATATATATATAATATAATTTCCTTCGAGTTTGACGAAACAATTAGCATAGTCTTGTTAGAATTGAGACATATTGTAACATGTTCACTTCACATATTGTAATGTGTTAACACAAATTATATATTCATATTTAACTAAAAATATATACATATATAAATATACATATATACATACAAATGTATATATATATATATATATATATATATATATATATATATATATACATAGGTGTAACAACGAACCAAATTGACATGCCACTTGCCTTATTATTTTCTTAACAATATTTGTTATTTAAAATTATATATATATATATATATATAACGTGTCCCAAAATTCAATATCAAGCCAAAACAGGGTGTCAGTATTAACTTTAATTCCCTAAAAAAAAATTATCTCACATTGTTTGAAAATTATGATACAAGTTCATTATTTATTTTATTTTTCAGAAAAACTGAGTCAAGTACTTTATGACGTAAATATGACGTATGTATATATTATTATTTTTGTTTTAATATTTTCTCACGTACAGGGTATCTCAGAACTCAATGTCAAGAAAAAAAAATATTTCGCGTTGTTTGAAAATTATGAGCTTTCAAGTGCAACCTAGAGCTTTGGTGAAATTGTGACAATTTTTCGGTTATTGTGATTAATTTTTATTACTTTATTCATCTAAACCCTAGTTCTGTATTCGTAAATAACATTTCTAAGACGGCAGTACAAAATAATGACAGGATCGCCACAAGTTTTCAAGATTTAAGACTTTTTGACCAACCAGGAATTTGAATTTTTAAAATCGTTTGACTTTGGGAAGCTCTCCTGTAAAACAAATGTACTAAAGTGTTTTGAAAAATGTTATCAAACGTTAGTGCATTTAATCAGGATAGTAAAAAAATAAAATACTTGATAGGTTTATGATGAAAAAATGTGTGTAAAGAAATAAAAACACAAAAAAACTACCTAATGCTTGCATCTAACTGTTTCGCTGTCCCGCACTAGCAAAAATCGGTCAATATTAGATTTTTTTTTCTCCAATTTTTTTTTCACAAAACTATCAAGCATTTTACAATTTTACAATCCTGTTTAAATGCACAAACTTTTGATAAAATTTGCCGAAACACTTTAGTACATTTTTTTACAGCGGGGCCTTTCAAACTGGTCAGATTTAAAATTCATAGTTGGACAAAAAGTCTTAATTCTTAAAAACTTGGGGTAAATTTATCATTATTTTATGCTGTGGTCCTTGAAATGATATTTACGAATACGGAACCAAAGTTTGGACGTACAAAATTGGTAAAAAATAGCCACAATAACCAAAAAATTGTTATAATTGCACAAAAGCTCTAGATTGCACATAAAGCTCAAAATTTCCAAACAACGTGACATTTTTTTAAATTTTTTTTAGGACGTTGTGTTCTGGGATACCCTGTACATGAGATAAAACTATAATATTAAATCATAAAATAATTGACACAGGATTTTTTGAAAAAAACTTGTGTCATAATTTCACCAAGAATGCACTTGAAAGCTCAAAATTACCAAATAAGGCAAGATAATTTTTTTTCTAATTTAGAATGAAATTTTAGATAAAACGTTGATATTAAATCATAAAATACTTTATTTATTTATTTTATTTTCATTCTGCAATCTATAAAATTAATTAATAAAATACTTGACACAGGATTTTCTAAAAAATTAAACTTGTGTAAATAAAATATATGAATTTTTCTTAAAGTTATTTTGTCTAAATTAATTTTTGTCAAATAGAAAAAAATAAATTTAAATAAAACTCAAACATATTTAGAAACTAATCTAAACTTGAAACAAGTTCCTAAGTATTTAATAATATTTTTTTAATAATATTTTATATTTATATTCACAATTCGACAAAGTTAGTTGAAATGTTAGTTGAAACATTTTTAAAAATAGTAAATGTAGTTTAAAAAAATAATAAAAAATATATAGTTTAGGTTTTGTTAGAAAATCTCTCAATTTTTGAATAAAGTCATATTTTATTTATCAGTGATATAAGAAAATATAATATAAAAATAAAATAATATTGAAATTCAAGATGGATTATAAAAGTTAGAAAATTAGTGATATATATGTGATGGTAAATCAGATTTTCTGGTGGAAATAAACTTTTGTACCTGAAATATTTGCATTTTTTTAAAGATTAATAGAAAAAAATAATTTTAAATAAAACAATATTTAGAAAATAATCTAGTAACCATTTATATACTTACCAATTCTGTTTTTATATTTATATTCAGATTTTTTTATATTCACTATTCGAGTTAAAAGTTGGTTAAAATGTATATAGTTTTGCTTTTGCGGGTGCAAACATTTTTTATAAATAGTAAATGTTGTTTAAAAAATTTACAAAAAATACATAATATACTTCAAGCCTTTAGCTAAAAACTACTTCAAGTTTTGTTAGTAAATCTGCATTAGTTTTGGTGAAAAGTGATT